>NC_065910.1:1212121-1515151 GCF_905147045.1 Nymphalis io | reverse complement strand
TCAGCATAGATTTATTACCATGGTGGAGGATATATAATATTATTAAATTTAATATATTGTGTGGTATGTTATGTATAAGATTAAATGTTTAATTAATACTTGTGAGTCCGATAGCAAAAATTAGAGGCAGCACATGTACATTTTTCGGATCAAACGCGACCAATATCGTAACATTGGCCCCTGAACGCCGCCTAAGAGGCGCCGAGTGGGCAAAGATCAGGTATTCAGAAGATGTTCCTACATCGAGAATCTGTTGTCAAAAATGTTAACTTCATGCTTAGTCTTATTACTGAGTTAAATCAATGTTAAATTAATTTTATTTTCTTTTATTTCTAATAGTAATTACATTTAACTTTTATTATTTTACTATGATGAAGCGTAACAGCGCGTTCAGATTATTCGATTCCAATTGGCCAACATTTAAGCCAACGTTGTTTAACATAAAATTAAAAGGTATTGAAAAACAAATTAAAACTTTTAATTTAGTCTTAATAATAATTATATTAAAAATAATTATATAATTTTTACCAAATTAATTGTTGGTCGACTAAAGTCGAATCAATTTCGACCATTTAGGCCAAATTGATAATACAATACGTTGACTGAAATAATGGATTTATGGCTTTTGGATATAAAAATTATATGTATATATTATTCATGTTTAAGCTGACTTCAAATAAGTAGGTTCTCAACTCGGCTCATGAAAAGTGAGAAATAAATATATAAATTAATACAAATTACTAATAGCTCGGCTATGTGCACATCCTTGTGCAAATGTGTGGCGTGTAAATATAATATTATAAAAAAAAAAAACATTAAAATATATCATTTTAAAAAATGTATTAATTTTATTCTATGTAAGCTTGCGCGTATAATGCCTCTATATAAGAAATTTATTACGATAAGTAGATGCGTTTGCCAAGTAATTTCGAGCTCTATCGCTTTTTATTAAAGTTAGCTTTTGCTTATTTTATTTAAACGTCTTAGCGGAATTGGGCCCGTTAATATTACCACTCCGTTATGTTGACTATAAGATGTTACGGCTAGTGATTTATTAATGTTATGTTCGTGTCACAGCTAACAAGGGAAATAGAAAATTCCTCCATGTTATTTATATTTTTTTTAATTATCAGCCCATAGGATTTTTTTTTTAATTTATCCGTTTTTTTTTTCATCAAAACAATGATACATACATACGTGTTATAAAAACTTTTTGTTAAATATTATGTGGTATATTTTATAATGGTTTTCGGTTTAGTAATGCCTTATATAAATATAAAATTTTATGTTTCATAAAGCTTTCACGAATCCATTATATCATTTATTTGTTGATATTCATATTTATATATTTTACATAAACAAATTGGATGTATACAATAGATACAATATCACAACCTTTGAAAAAAATAAAATAAAAGAAAGTTCTCAACTATTAGGGCTGGTTGGCGTGGTTGGTAGTTATTTGCCTTGCACGCCGAAGGTCGTGGGTTCGATTCCCACCCAAGACAGACATTTGTGTGCATTAACATGTTTGTTTGTCATGAGTCTGGGTGTAATTATCTATATAAGCATGTATAAAAGAAAAGTAGTATATGTAGTATATCCGTTGTTTGATTTCTACAGTACGAGCTCTGCTTAGTTTGGGAGCAGATAGCCGTGTGTAAATTATCGACCAAGATTTAATTATTATTATTATATTACTTAACTTATCAAGTTATTAATTTATATTTTTCCTATTGATATTAAACAACAAAAGGGTTTTTCAGACGTAAAAAACAAACACATTTATATAATTGTGTCGTTAATAACTAGGATTGTTGATAAAATTTAGAAATAGTTAACGTGAAGCCGTCTGAAATTTAAACATTTTAAAGTTTAAATTGCACTCGTGAACAATTTGCGTTTGTAAATATGGGATGTTATATATGAACCGTAGATGTTATATTTAGATTAAAATAAACTGTACAGCTTTACCTACTTATTTAAGTTACAAATGTTTTTCGCTGTTTTTACAACTTAACACCAAGGGTGTTCTCCATCCTTAAATTTCTCATAAACATTGGATAAATCATGCTTGATGGGCAAGATTTAGTGGCCACGTACATCCACCAACCCGCATTGGAGCGATTGGTGGAGTAAGCTCCAAAACTTATTTATATACTGTTACTGTATTTTTCTTTTGTTAACTTTCATTATTATTTGTATATGTACTTATTATTATGTAAATAATTCTTATCTAAATAAAAACAAATTATATATCTTTGATACTAGCAAGTAATCTGTAAGGGAGAGTCACAAAAGGGATTATCACTGGGGTTTAGCTGAGATCAGCTAATTAGTTTTTATCCCGATAATAGACGCTATATTAACGAATATCAGGCTAATTAATAGATACGAAAAAACCAACATTAGTGTACATTGGTGTACAATTAATAATATTTTTGTACTTAATTAAATATGTATCTTGAATCGCAATACGAAAATGTTTATAGAAGTCGTACCACTACTCCACCATTCGCGGTCGGATTTGCGCAAAAGGTAATTTAAATTTTCATCTGTACATTAAATAAATGATTATTATAAGATAGATAAATAGAATTGATGATTATCATTATTATTAGTATCAAATTATTACATTTTATTTTCAATTTTGTCTAATTTTCATCAAGATATAGGAGCAAATATAGGAGCACTCCCTTGACGGCAGTCAGGCATAAATCCATATGACCAACGAAAGGCGCAAGCCTAAGGCTTGACGTACTTTACGAGGTATGAGAGTGCAAATACTGTTACTAAACCTGGGATTGTTACTGATAATTTTTTAATCCAAAAACTGAATATGTTTTTATCTGCCGAAACAGGGTTTGAAACCAAGACTTTGAGTTCTGCAGCCTTTTAGGCTAACCACTAGATCAAAGAGTCATTCGACTATTGTAACACGGTTATTGGTTATTAACATAATATCTTAATTTTATTTAATAATATTATCAAATTATACATTTAAATTGCTTTGTTTCACAGTTTGCCAAATATAAATAGTAAATAATATAGCCTAATAAACCGGCTATCTAACAGAAATATTATTATTATTTATAAATATATTACAAGTAAGGAAATACGCTTGTTCATGTGAAACATCTAATGCCGTCATGCCTTCTCTCTGCCATCAATCTCTTGTGTGTGTGCGTGGCGCGTTAACTGTTAATGGGAGTCCATATTGTTTTATTTTACTTCATATATATATTTTAATTACTTGTAAATTATTTCATTAACCATTAATTTCGGTGTTTTACATCATATTTAAAATGAATTAATCTAACAATAATCCGATGGAATGATTTTAGGGTTCAAACTCAAAACACGTGCTTAATTTGTATTTATAATTCATCTCGTACTCGGCAGTGAAGTAAACATGACTTAACTTGCATGTATCTAATTCCACTGAAATTCAAACACATGCTCATCCACTAACGGTCATTAAAGTAACGTGATGGAATAAACTCCAATCTTCCAAGTACAACGTTACGGTAGAGAAGTGGGACATTAACAGGTTTTTAATTTTAAGCTGAAAACCTTCTGTGAAATATTTTAATTTAATTCAGATTTTTATTATTGTAATTTTTGTCGTTTTACTATTTATTCGTATTTATGATTATATTATGATGTTTGGTCGAAATAAATCATTTTATTATTATTATTATTAAATTAAATAATTTTCGAAATGGTTCAATTACTTCAGTAGATCTTGTATACTCCATTAATTTAGAACGTTGTGTCTGAAGACTTCATTACATAACCGAAACCACTAAATTTGAATTCATAACATTAAACAGTATTGGAAACCGCTTAACTGATGTCCAGTCAGCTGCTTTAAGCAGCTTAAATTTGACAAATTGAGTAAATATTTTCACTACGATCAATTTTTGCGTGTTGATTATAAATATTTTGATATTAATTTTCTAATTTGGAATTAATTTAACGAAAGCAAGCGAGGTTAAGTTTGTAGGTTCTAATAGGAACCGGCAAGAAACACTTTCGTTTTTCTTTTTCTCAAATTAAATACTTAGACTTCAATTTATATTGCCAGTATAAAAATCATTAAATAGTTAACTCTTTTTTAATGTACGAATAGTATAAATGCGAAAGTAAATTTGTCTGTATGTTTCGCTTTCACGGATAAAAAACTGAACCAATTTTAATGAAATTTGGTACGAAGCAAGCTTGGACCTCGAGGAAGGATGTAGGTTACTTTTTTATAATAGCTGTCCCCCCTCGCTAACACTATTCTACACTCTATTGCCATCTATTGCCGTCCATGCGGTAAATCGTATGTCGTGACGGCAAACGGCATGACATTATTGTATATGGTGCTTGTGCATGGCGCGTATAGTATACTTCGTTTCTATGAGTTATAGTTATAGTAATAAGAAAACACATATATATGTATTTTATTATAGATATTTATGGTTTTATTAGTTCTGTTCCATAATTATTTATTGATTTTCATTAATTAAAAATTATATTAATAACCATCAATAGCAATGTTTCACATGTGTCGAGGTACTATTTATGGTAGGGCTTTGGTACTGGTAGGGTACCCAGACTCGTGCTCGTCTGGGTAGGTACCACCCGCTCATCGGATATTCTACCGCAAAATAGTAGCACTTGGTATTCTTGTAGCATCGTCTTAGTTTCCAAGGTTGATAGCGCATTTGCGATGTAAGCGATGGTTAACATTTCTTACAATGCCAATGTCTATGGGCGTTAGTGACCACTTACCATCAGGTGGCCCATATGCTCGTCCGCCTACCTTGCAATGTGTTGAGGGTCCTGTGACGGTCGCGTTTTAATATAAGATTGAACAGCTATTCACTCTTACGATTAGTATCGATCGAGAGTATTATTTTACATTCGTTGTCGTTATTAGAATATTCATAATTTCACGTGCAAATAGAACCAATTATCTGAACAATGGGACCATGAATGAATTATTTCGAACACTGAGAACACATCCACGGTGAACTTAGGTAATATATTTTATTAATAATTAGGTTATGTATGTAAATTAAATTCAAAGATATTCGTAGTTTAAATTCTATTTGTATTTGAAATATATTTATATGCGAAGTTATATCTATTTTACTAAAGTGAGAGTTATTTTGAATTGTTATAATATAATTGTAAAATAATTTGTTGCTAGATACTGTTACTTATGGTATTGACCATGCTGACATTATAGCAGCAATTTGTACGGAAGCTGTGAACATTAAGTCATTAATATTAGAGCTAATATGTATAACAATACCAAGTACTCTTGTTTTTCGGTAGAATATCTGATGAGTGGGTGGTACCTACCCAGACGAGCTTGCACAAAGCTCTACCACCAGTGAAATTACAATACAATTTCCTTTCTGTCAGTTTATTAAATATCATATTTCGTTTATCTTTACCTGAAGTGTTTAATTCATTTTGGTTGTGCAAGTCAGCTTAGGCATTACCATCAACTCATAACTTATTCTATAGATAAATAGCTTAGAATTGTCGTGTTCCGGTTCGAAGGGTGAGTGAGCCAGTGTAATTAAAGGCACAAGGGACATGATTTTCCCAATCTAATGTCTATTGTGGTGGTGAATTACCTTTGCATTATAGTCTAAATAGCAATCTTTTGTACTTATAATAAATCTATAATAATATCTATTATAGTAAATTGTATAAATAGTAGATAATAGTTTTTTTTTTTTTGTAATTTTGTATATATGAGTATTGTTACTTGAATAAATAGATAATTATTTTTTTTATAAATAAAAAATACATGTATAATATTTATTTACAATGCCTAATTTAATAAGGTTTGTTTTAATTTTTAATGTTTTTTTTTGTTTTAACTAGTAGTTTTATGTTTTCTATTAAATATCCCTCAAAAAAAAAAACTTATAAATTTGAAGTATGCAAGAACACTTAAAAATAACCCCATATCTTTCATTTATAAGTATTTTTTTATTAGTAAAAACATCATTAAAATATTTTAGTTATATTAATAATTGCTAAAGACGTATACAATTTTATATCGGTTTTTCATATAAGCAAAGATTATTTTACGAAATTAGTTATACATTTAAAGATATAGTATAAATAAACATATATGAAGTTTGTGATAAAATTAAACTAAGGTCATTCATTTTAAAGTGTAAATGTTAAAAAAACGAATAAAAAAATGACGGTTCGTAATTGTACATCAAAAAATTGATTGTTTTTAAGTTACGATTAACGAGCCATCATAGTCGTCAGTATACTTTGAATGTTTGTAAATATTCAGCTTCGGAATATAGGAAGTGTTTTTATAGGCTTTTGATTTGAGCAGCGTAGACCATTCTACAATCTGAATGCAAAATGAATTGTTTATTAAGTTAAGCAAGCGGTTATGAAAGCTTTTCTTGCATGATAGAAACAAAACTGCATCTAAAATTCAACGGAAATTTCATCACTGATTTTTAATTACTAACTAGTAGTAAAAAGTACTAAGTAGTAAAAAGTAACAGCCTTTAAACATCCCGCTGAGCTAACGTCTTTCCTCATGATGATAAGGTTTGAAGCTTTCCACCACGCTACTACAAATCAGCTTGGTGGATACACAATTTCATCAGTCATGCAGGTTTCTTAAGGATGTTTTCCTTCATGAGATAAATGAACACTATTTAACTGCTTTACTTGCCTGAGTTAAAACTCACTTCCAGCCACTGCACTATCTCGGCTCAACTATATATAATATAAAATCATAATGATATTTAAGTCTCGTGTAACGGATGTTCCAGAACTGAAAGTCAAAGCGATCGCTATCCACCTGTCATCTAGAACCTCCGTCTATACATTGAAATAGTATACCGCCATAGATTTGAAAAATACAGACAAGTAATCATTTTAATACCTATATCGTTTGAATTTTTAAAGCCAAAGTATTATATAAAAAAATGCGAGAATCAAAAATGGAAAGTTTTAATCAGGTTCGGGTAAACTCTGAGTTTAATTATGATTTTTGAATTATATCTCTTGTGGGAAAGGAACCACAGGTTGATAGTAGATTAGCCTTGTACATAAAGTTTTAAATCGCATTTATACAAGGTGATTGTATTTTCCTAGAAGTAGGATTTAAGCTATGTGTATTGTTTTTTAGATTTGATGTGCAATAAGTGAAACTATTACATCGAATTTGTTACGGAACTTACATTTTTTAATAATGTGTTATTGTTTGAGTGATTTAAGTTATGGCTATGTTTAATATTTGCTACACAATGAAATAACCCTGCAATATTAAAATTTGTTAACTACATAAAACTTAAAATTATATCTTTCTATCCAAATGTCTGACTATGAAAAGCTAATTTTAATGAAACAAAACACAATCGTTATTTTTTTTAATTTTAATATTGGATTCATTGCACGTTTTACCATATTGGGATGTGGGCAGCGTAAGACCGGCCAACATGGACGTCTTTGGGGTTTGTCTAGCAGTGAACGTCTTTTGGTTGGCATGATGAGGTGTTGAAAAAATATTTCGGAAAGTACATAGAAGATCCAGCATCTTATCACTTTTCTTTGTAACTAGAGAGTGTACTAAGTGCATTATTTGCCCATACACTTATGTTTATTGTCCCACTCATACACATCTTCCATCTTTGTTGCGAGATGTCAGGTTTGACACTTGACCTTGTAACTATCACTGCCTGTAAAAATCGGGCAAAGAGGTTTAAATACAGATAAAAAAACAAATCATTACACATCTGTCGATTTTAAGATAATCTTTGATCTGAACGTCACGTCGGTCGACAGAGTGATGATGTAATTCTGAAATACCTCCGCTCAGTTATTCATGGCCGCTGTTTTACTGGCTTCATACCGAACGGCTGGGACGTTATCGATATTTGAAACCGAACTCATTTTATTTATATTAGCACATCTACATGTATTATTCTATGAATATTACAATACATTCTGATTGGTTATTTTTTGTGACGGTTTTGACGAATCGGGTGTTAAGCCTTTTATAAATTTTATTTAGCGGGTAGCCAATTACTGATGTCTCTCTATCTGTCATTATTGATTTGACATGCGAAAGAAGAAGACAGAGCATTGCTTAAATAATCACCAGCTTAACAATATTCATAAATAAAGCTGTTTTTTTTAGAAGATTTCACTGTCCATTTTGATCTAAGTTTCCTCCATTTGGTGCAAAACACCTCTGTACTGCTCTGTACTTAAATATCGTTCAAACAAATGCCATTTATTAGTATACATTTTAGCACGGAAAATAATTGCATCACGTGCCGAGCATAAGCTAATATGAAACACACGCTTGTCACGTCAATATTCTAATTTTAAAACGGGTGAAATTGTGAAGCACAGAAATTCGTATTATTAAAACCTTCACACAACGCGCTGCATATTCTTGTATACGTTGTATGTATATTGGTTTAATTTTTTTTTAATTAGGCATTCCAAAATAGTATCTTCATTTATTAGTTTAGATTCTGTTGTTTGTTATTTATCAAACGTTCAAGATGTAAGGGTTGCGTGTCAATTAAAGTTATTTCAATACTTCGCTTCACTTTTATAATTGTACTTCTTATTTATCGGGGCGGATATTTTAATGAGGACAACATTCTTTACAAATACTTATCAGGCTTGAAGTTTGTTTTAATGAATGTAGATGAAGTAACAGTTTGTAAACGTGCTGAGAAAACACTTTTATTGATAAGTATTAAAAATGTGACATTTGAACATGACTCAGAATTTGTTCTAGAATATTCAGACAGTTGTGAGATGTTCATCAAAAACAGAGCATGAAATAAATACTTATCAAGATTGAAATTTGTTAAAATAAATATTAAAGATGTAATCTTTAAAAAATGTATCGATGCTGTAAAAGTGTAGCATTTGTATCATAATTTGTTTTAGAAAATTTATTAAGTAATTACTTCTATAGCAGACCACGATTATTTTTTTCAGATTGCTGTTGGCCCTTCTGGCCTCTAGAGCGTCACTGGGCGGGATGGGCGAGTTGAATTCAAGCTGGATGTTAGGAATTACATAAGAGGCTCAAGAGAAACGGACGTCCTAAGGGTGCCTCCTTTGAGGGCGGAACTCGGCGTAGGACGTCGTTGAATTCAGGGGGGGGGGGAGCAGATCACGATATAACACCTTTTCTTTACTTAAGCACTGAAACATTCCTATATCATCAATATGAATCTCCATTTGCATATGATGGTGACACACTAATTAGCGTGACAAATGCTTATGCATAGTGAACTAATATTCTGAGCTGCAATAGACATCATTGGGGTGCAAATAACAAGTATTCATTTTCATCCATTAATGAATAATAGTTTAAAAGAGACAACAGACACCAGCCCTGGTAAGGCCGAAATAATTCTGAAGATTTGTTTTTTTTTGGTCATATATTATGGTTGTATTTATTCCTAGAAAACGTTGTGCTTTGTCCATTTACTACAGTCATGTGAACTGAAGTATTTTGTTCCTAGTGATTTTAATTAAACTTGATCATTCATTCTTTAACAAAAATACGGCCGTTGAATTTATTATTGGTTTGAATATTGTATTTAGATCTTTAATCACGGGTAATTGTCTGTTAATTAATTCATATTTTTTATTTCACTAATTTTTAAGTATTCATTTTGATTTTATTATTTATTAAGGTAAAATATATGGTTAAAAATTAAAACTTATCTTTGGCAATAGCCGGTACATCCCTAGACCGAAATTTAGAGCAACGGTACGCCATCAGGTTGTAACCCCATAAAATATTAAGTAAAATATACCGGATTTAGTACGGCTCCGTTATTATTGACGGTAGAACTCGCATCTAACCTCCAAGAACATTGGTATCTTTTTATGACGGTATTGAAACTTTTACATTGTATAGCTATTGTGTAGTTGAGGGATTTAATTAAAATTTAGCAGATAAAGTGTATCAGTAAGAGTAACATGGAAATGTCCTAAATATTGCTGCAGCTGAGCAAACGTTTTTTATATATAAAGGCTTAAACGCTTTCTTTCACGCTGTTCAAAAATTGGGGCAAAATTTTACACGACACATGTACCTCCTGACAGTGTTTTATTTTAATGCTGATTAATAGTTGAACTATAAATACAAATCAAGCAAATTCAGTAATTAAAATATGTCTATAGATTTCTTAAATGCCACTACGATTGATGTCCATCGTATCACCTTCGTCACACGGTCATATGAAGTAACTTGACGTACCCAAAAAATGGTTTCATTTTGTGGCCACAACTGATCATATTCAAAAAGGAATAGCCTGTTGATCTCCGTCTACTGAACTAGCCTTTTCTTCTTTTGAGGAGAAGATTTGGACCTTATATGGAATAGCTAATCTTTATATACTGGCTAGGATGGCCAGAGTGTACTCCAAAATGTATTTTGTCTAAAGTATTTTGATTGTAACTAAGTAAATGTCCCTTTATGTGAAATAAATAATTATTATTGTTATTTCATGACGCTGATCCAATGCGGATTAATATTCTATGTAATAATGATAATAATTTTCATCGCTATCTTCTTATTATAAAAATATATCCGAATCGGAAAAATAGTGAATACGAAAAATATAATCCAATCCAATCAAATATTTCCATGTTTTGCATAATTTATAATGAAAGAAAATCATTCTTATATATTCATTCCATTGATCATAAGCATATATGACTGATATACTAATACGTTAAATACAAAATAGAGCTATATCTACTGACTATTTTCTTTATAATTAATATGGTTATGCTTTTATATATCATCATTTAAGAATAGTAAAATTAAATTCAATAAAAGTAAAAATAGTATCTACGAAGAGTCCTAATGTCTCAAATAAATTTCTTAATTCGATTCCATTTTTCTCACCGTCTCCGCGAAACTACGCTCTACGGATGTTAATAATTCATATGACGTACAATGAGCGACTTAACCTAGTTTAATAGCGTAAAACAGTTCTTAATACAGGATAATAAGGGCCATAGTTCTATGCACGGGTCTGCGGTATGCTGTATAATGCATACCCCAGATCCAAGTTACGGAATATAGTCTAATCAATTATACAATGGACTTAGCTCAGGATAAATTTTACTAGGCACTATTCTTCACCTCGGTAAAATTCCATATAAAATGGGTACTTTGGAGGACACGTAGTTCTGTCGTCATTTATATTGGATAACCGCTTAGTCTATACAAATATTATAAATGCGAAAGTAGCTCTGTTCATCTATCTGACTGTTATGCTTTCACGGTTAAACCACTGAACCAATTTTGATGAAATTTATTATAAAGCGAGCTTGGACCCCAAGGACATAGGCTACTTTTTATATCTACCCTCCCAAAAGAACGTGGACACTAACTGCGGGAATAGTCCACAAATTCAAAGTCGCTCAGCGTGCTATGGAACGAGCTATGCTCGGAGTATCTTTGAAGGATAAGATCAGAAATGAGATTATCCGGAAAAGAACCGGAGTCACCGACATAGCTTGCAAAATTAGCAGGCTGAAGTGGCAGTGGGCTGGTCACGTATGTCGTAGGACCGATGGCCGTTGGAGCAGACGAGTCCTAGAGTGGAGACCGCGAATCGGCAAGCGCAGCGTAGGGCGCCCTCCAGCCAGGTGGACCGACGACCTTAAGAAGGTGGCGGGCACCAACTGGATGCGGAAGGCGGAGGACAGGGAGCTTTGGCGCACCTTGGGAGAGGCCTATGTTTAGCAGTGGACAACGATTGGCTGTTGATTGATTGATTGATCCCAAAAGAACGACCAAGAAGACGTCGGTAAAATTTAGTTTGATGATAGACATAAGATACATACACAGAAGAGTTTAAGTATTCTATTAGTTTATATGTCATCGCCACTTTTTGCATGTGTTACAACTAACACATCTCATGAGCTATCAGAACGATTGCCTTTTGCTAGTGTTAGGGCTTTAAACAAGCCCGTCTAGATTACTAGATTTATGACAACGCCATCTATGGAATGGATAAAGGGTATCAACGAAGGGACCAAAAAGATTTAGTCCCCAACAAACTACAGCTATATCAAAAACTGAAAAACATGAACTGAAAAGTTAATATTATAAATATACATAGATATACACACACATTTTATAATGTTCAATATTTTTTAGTGTTATCTAGCTGTTATAAGAGAGAGTGAGACAATGTTATTTTAGGCTTAAAGGATATGAAACATTAGATCTCATGTTATATATATATATATATATATCAATATATATACCAATATATATATACCAATATATATTAATACAAATATAAAATATTATTTATTCACACATGGCCATCAAAACCTAAGCAGAACTTGTACTATGGGAACCAGACAACTGATATACTATATATACTACTTTTATTTTGTAAATTCATAACTATATAAACAATTACACTCAGACTCAGGACAAACAGACATGTTCATGCGCACAAATGTCTGTCCTGGGTGGGAATCGAGCTCACAACCTTCGGCGTGATAAGCTAGAAACAAAATCATCAATAATTATAATACATTTTGTACATTTTTATGGTTTCGTCTATTCTTGTTTCAGAGGTTTTGTCATTTAAATTAAAAATACTAAGTACGACTCCACCTTATGTGCTGGAGTTAATGATATTTCATTAATAATGTAAAATAAAACATGGCGGTTCATTCAGAACGAAACCTCGTTTTCTTACACAAAGAGCTCCTACCTATTCACTTTAAAACGTGAAAGAAGCACAGAGTAATTACTGTCCAGAGCATATTTGAATGTCATTAAAACTGACAGACAGTTTTAAAGTAGTGAATAGTTTCCTTTTCGAAAAATAATAAAAATACGGTCAGGGATACATCATCATTATAATAAAATATTTAATTATTTTAGTTAAAACAATATAAACTTACTTTAACTGTTTTGTTTATGAAAGCAATTTAAGTTTCTTGAGAGAAGATTGGTGTTGGTATATGGTGTTTTGTTATTTTTATATAATGAAATGTTACTACGATATTTATACAAATAACACTGTAGAAAGCAAATAATTACGGACAGCTGAGAAAAAATATATTCGTTATTTGGTTTAATAATTAAACTTTATTTCTAACCTTATTATTATATGCATATATGTTATTAAAATACAATTAAACGGGATATATTACTATTTTTACTTTTAAATATTTTTAAGCAGTCTCTACATTTTGTTTAATCTGTAAAAATTAATGCAAGAGCCCGTTGCTTGGCGGCTGGCGGCTTCCTCAGATCAGATTTTGCTTTCACACTAAAGATTTGCCGAGGGCTCCGTTCTCTCGAGAAGTACCTATAACTCCAAATAAATTGGGGACCGGAATATTGCTATTACTTCTATATAAGATAATGTTATATGTTTATAATAATCTGTATATACAATATAACGTAAAATGTTCGGTCCGTAATCCATAACAGCCTGTGAATGTCCCACTGCTGGGCTAAGACCTCCTCTCTATTCTACCACGCTGCTCCAGTGCGGGTTGGTGGAATACACATGTGGCAGAATTTCAGTGAAATTAGACACATGCAGGTTTCTTCACGATGTTTTCCTTCACAGTAAAGCACGAGATGAATTATAATCATAAACTATTCACATGAAAATTCAGTGGTGCTTGCCCGGGTTTGAACCCACGATCATCGGTTAAGATTCACGGGTTCTTACCAGTGGGCCATCTCGGCTTTTTAATATGTTCGGTGGTATTTACTATTTATTAATAGAACAAACTTTTTGCAAGTTCGTTAGTCTGGTTTTTTTTTATTACAATATTGTTTAAGCTGTCAATAGTTTCATGAAAGCTTGCAAGTTGAAATGATTTTGGTTAAATATTTTAAAGTTATCAAGTAAGTCAAGTCTGTAAGATATATTATGTATCTGATAGTATTTACGTAATTATTGAAATTAAAAGAAAAATATTTTATTTCCTAAAAAGAAAAAGCATGACCAACTTTTTAATTTAGCTGCTTAATCGTATAAAATAAAATGTATTAGACAATATATGAATATAATTCTTAATTTAAATATTCGTCCAATCATTACTTTGAGCAAAAAAATCGCGTTTATAATATAAACTATATACCCGCACGATCAAAAACCCTCGCGTATGCAGAACGAGCCACTAAGTTTTATCACAATAGATATTAGGAACGCTTAAAGGACACCTAAAGAATATTCATATTATTTATTAAGATAAGAACTTAATTGTCAACTAGTTCCTACTATTATTGTACGCATTACGAAACCATTGGACTATATCAGAGTCGACTTTTCCGAAGCCCTAACTTGGACGTCAGTATGATTAATATTCAAACTTTTCTAGCTCACTTGACGGCTTACTCGTTACTTTGACTTCGCTATTTACTTGAGTTAGTTCTTCATATTCTTTCGTTCCAACTTTATAGGAGTTAAGAATTAAAGATGAATTTGTGTTGAATGTTAGAATTTTACGCTGTTTTTATTTTGAACTGCATCATTTTTTTTCAGATTGCACAACGTGAGCTGAATAAATAATAACATTGATATGTTTTTTGAAAAAAAAAAGTTACAATTGAATTGTTTTTCAGAGAGGATGAGCTAACATGCCAACATTTCACGTGGACATGGCTTGTAATATAAATTCCGTTTATTTGTAACTAGCTATTATGCACCCGCATCACTAGACCCAAATTTTAAATAGATATATTTTTTTATAAGTAAAAAATAAAAAGTTTACAAAACGATATAACAAAACCAATTATATTTTAAATGATTATATTCACTTTCAGAATTAAATGATCGCCTCCAACTGATTGTAATAAATATTATATCGGTTCTGAAAAGTCGGCCGTGAAAGCTGGTTCCATAGTGGGCTTGTGTGAGGTAGAAAATACCTTATAAATCGCGCTGTTGTGGATACTGTGGGTAATCCTTACAAAGTGTACAGTAACAGCCTGTTAATGTCTCACTGCTGGGCTAAGGCCTCCTCTCCCTTTTGCGGAGAAAGTTTTTTTTTATGGAATAGGAAGGCGGACGAGCTTATGGGTCACCTGATGTAAAGTGGTCATCAAACACCCTTAGACATTGGTATTGTAAGAAATGTCAACCATCGCTTACATAGCCAATGTGCCGCCAACCTTGGGAACTAAGATTTTATGTCCCTTGTGCCTGTAATTACACTGGCTCACTCACCCTTCAAACCGGAACACAACAATAACAAGTATTGCTGTTTTGCGGTATCCGATGAGTGGGTGGTACCTACTCAGATGAGCTTGCATAAAGTCCTACCACCAGTTTGGAGCTTATTCCACCACGCTGATCCAATGCGGGTTAGTAAAATACACATGTGGCATAATTTCATTAAAATTAACATATTAAGGTTTTCCCTACGATGTTTTCCTTCACCGTGAAGCAAGAGATGAATTATAAACACAAATTAAGCACATGAAAAATTCAGTGGTGCTTGCCCGGCTTTGAACCCACGATCATCGGTTAAGATTCACGCGTTCTAAACACTAGGCAAACTCGGCTTTCAATTTCTCAGTCGGTAGAGCGCGAGACTCTTAGAAGGTGTATATATAGGTATATAGGTGTATATAAGCTATCACACTTTTCTGTATGCTTTTTTAAAACCTACAATTTTCTACTACATAGTTTTAGATTATGGTTATAGGTATGTACGAAAACAATATTTTTTTACAAAACATCGACATAGATCAGCGATTTTGTGCTAATTATTTGAGTTGTGTATATAAATCTTCCTTGTTTAATGTATTTCTATTAGTCACAACAAATCTGTTGCTTGATTTTGAAGAAGATAACAGAAATGGAAACAGAGGAATTCAGCGACTTTATATTATTGAAACAAGGATGCAATGTTATATTGAATTATGTAATTTAGAGGATGTTGTTATTTCAGCTTATATTGTCGCAGCTACGTCGATGCAACTTGTTACGACCGACGTACGCCTTGACATATTTATAGCGCGATAGTCTGTATTTCTTGACGCCATTTAGGAAAGTATGTATGAAGCAAAATAAGGTTTTTGTAGTTAAAACAAAGGGATTCCTTTTATTTTATATAGTAGACATGCAAGTGAATACTTGGCGGTGATGGTGATGACAGGATATTTGCCAGTTTTCCTCATGTTGTCTTCCATTACCGTCGAACATGAGATTATATAAAAACACAGATTTGATATAATAAGAAAAAAATCATACTTGCCTGGATTGAAGCGGGGATCATCAGTATATCCACAATAATTTTTGTAGGTAGTAGCGTATTGTGCAAGAACATCTAAGTAGGTACCACCCAGATATTCCACCATTTAACAGCAATACATAGTATTGCTGCTTTCCGGTTTGAAGGTTGAGTGACCCAGTGCAACTACAGGCACAAGGGATATAATATCTTAGTTTCCAAGGTTGGTGGCGTATTGGCGACCTAAGAAATGTTTAATATGTCTTACATCGCCAATGTCTATGGGGGTGGTGACCACTTACCATCACGTCCATTTGCCGTCTATTTAACTATTACTTCTTTCCAGACATCTAGGCTTAGAGAGTGGATTTTGTTACTATAGTTGTTTGAATACAAACCGCTGTATTTAGCCAATCTTAGTTAAAAGGCTTTAGGCTTAGCTTAGATATGTGGCGTCATGTAAGCTCTATTTGTGGCGTTGGGATGACTTAAGTTCGAATTTAATGGAATCATTAAATTGCTTGGTTGCTTTAACTTAATTTTAGATATATTTATTCACAATAAAAAAATAAAGAAGAGTTCTTTTATATAAAATATAATAATATTTTTGGGACATCATTCACACACGGCCATCTGAACCCAAATTAAGCTTGTACAGAGCTTGTACTATGGAAAGCAGACAACTGATATACTATTTTTCTTTTGTAAATACATACTTATATAAATAATTACACCCAGACTCAGGACAAACAGACATGTTCATGCACACAAATGTCTGTCCTGGGTGTTAAGGTAACATTAACGATGGTAGATTTTTTTATTTACTTAGTGTTATAGAAAGAAACAAAACTATAGATCAAATTATAAAAATATTTTTTTTTAATAAAATTACTAAATATTTTTTTTAACATCTTTATAATCTTTTACATAATAATGTAACTCAATCATTAATTTTTTTTATGGAATGCTTATAAAAACCGACGGATCAGCCGAGTATCGACTGCCATATTGGTCTAGTTGCTTGATATAAGGCCACAGATCCCGAGTTCCGGGATTCAAAACACAGGTTGGGCCGATAAAAAGTTAGTAGTAGAATTGTAGCAGAATTTCAGTGAAATAAGACACATGCAGGTTTTCCCCCAAGTTTTTCCTTCACCGTCAATTACGAGATGAATTATAAACACAAATTAAGCACATACAAATTCAGTGGTGCTGAAACCCGGGCAGGTTTGAACCCACGATCATCGTTTAAGATTCACGCATTCTAACCACTAAGCCACCTCGGCTTTAGTAAATTAAAAAAAAGGTTAGTTAATTATTAAAAAAATAAGTTTTTTTATAATATTGATTGATAATTTTTTGTAATGTTAATAATCAAACTATATTATAAGTTTAATGTACACTTGCGTAAATAAATCGCTTGCTTCACGTCGTGACGCGGTCAACTTGGTCACAATTACCGACCATTACACATTTTGGTCACGTTCTATACACGAACCAGTTCAGAAAATATGTGTGTGTGATTTTCAATTTTTCTGTTCTATTTCATTTGTTTGCTTTTATAGTTTTCGTTTTAAACGTTTCGCTTTGATTGCTTCATTGTATAAATAAAATGAAAAATTCGAGCGTTGTAATTATCCTTTGAATCTGATTCATAGTGACGTAACAAGCGGTAAGACTTATCAGAAATCAAATAAAGACATGCTTTATTAAAGTAGGCCCTAACAAGCAAATGTAAAGCTTTGTGCCAGAAATAAATCAGTTACAAAAAGATGCAAATGAGAACTACATATCAAAGGCTTGCTTTTCCCTTAAAGAATTTTCTAGTACACCCAAGAAAATAATTAGACAGATATATAAGAGAGTAGATATGATAATAAGCCATGCAAAAAATATAATGAACAGTAAAAATAAGATACTATGGTTTTATAATGAAATATATGTTCTATTGACAAAGTTTTTGATAAATTTATTCAATATACACTTTTTCTACTGCTTTATTATATAAGTAGATGAATACTATTTTCAAATAGGAACTGAAATACATCATAAGCAATTTTAATATGACGATCAAAAAGAACTAGCAAGAGGCTGCTAGAATAATGTATGTTTTGATTTACGATTCGACAGTTTTGTCTTATGGACACATGTATTATTTAGAGAATCATGTACTGTGTACATAAATCGCTTTGTCATCGCTCCAATACCAACCTCAACACAATTACCGGGTGGTCGATATTCCCGTCACGTCTTCTATACACCAGCTAGCTTAGAAATATCAATACAGAGCATGATTCTTCAATCTTTCTTAAGTCTGTCTTTCGCCTACAGAACGCTTCGAAAATCATTTTATAAATCGCTTAAGATTTTTTAAGCATTTAAAAAAAATATTCGTTTTTATATACACATAAATCAATTCACTTGCAATTTTTTTTATGTGTCTTTCGCCCTCCAGATGTCTCTTTTTCTTTTTTATTTTATCATAGTCTGTTATTATATTTTTTTAAATTAAGAATTCAATTCCAAATTTCTTTATATTAGGTTTACACTTACTTACTGATATTCAAGGAATAATTTTGGAATATAAATTACACAGACCTGAGGAGATTTTTAAAAGAAATTCCTTGGGTTAATTTTTGTCTTCTGCAGTTAGTTACATTTTTCAATATGATCAAGAACATGTCCACGAATGAGCCAGCGTAGCGGCTTGAACACGTGAAATCTAGATGAAGCACTACTGAATTAAATAATGTAATTGATGAAATGATGAAAGGACTCGAGGACTTTGTAGTTTTCTGTATCTGCTCGCTACACTATATATTTCTAAAAAGTCAATAGATAATAAAAGGTATACCCGGTCCTTGTTTGTTTAATTTAAATTCTTTAATTTTTTTAATATATTATTATAGACTTTGGAATCTCTAATAACGAGTACAGATGACATTGCATATAATTGTATTATAAGATCTGCTTATTTCAATTAATTGAGATACGACGATAATGATTATGTGAAAACATTTGTTACATAATTTTGCGAACGTATCGTAAGTTGTTTGACGTGAGTCAATACGCTCTCGAGATTCGAAAGTATTATTTGGAATATAAGTAAGGAGCTGATTCTCACTTGTTCGGACCGTCACATTTATGGACCGACAAATTTATCGGATAATAGCGCATGTATTTGAATGGCACAATTAACATTAGGGGAATCCGATAAAACTATCGGCCACGACACACTGACATGATGTTTTGCGACGATAAGTGTCGGTTGAATATCGCTATATGCAGTTATGTATTGCATTCATTACAATGTTGGGCATGATGATGATGAGCATTTTGATCGATTTCGACCACTTCGAACGGGACTTTAAGCACTGAGCTTTCAGACCTGTCAAAAAAACCAATAACTTTCTATTTGTTCAACCCTGGATTTCAACCCAGGATCTCGGGGCTTTATGAGCAAGCCACTAAGCCAACGAGACAATCAAATGTGGCACGATGTATAGTGTGAACAGCGAGCGCTGCAAATCCGGTACTAGTAATGTGAAACACGAACCAACAATTCCTTCAAACTACGTTGATCAAAAAGCTATATCTTAAAAAACAGAATATACAGCCTAACGCCTTGAAATTAACCTGTACGAAATTATCATATAAAAGTTCTATATTAATAACAATTGCAGCTTATACTTAATTATAAAAAAAAATCTTTAAATTTAAATATAACATTATTTAATAAAATTAAAAAACCATGAGTTAAATTTTTGTAAGCTTTTGGTTAAAAGTCAGAGTGAGCGCAATCGCTTTTCTATTTACTGATACAAAGTGCATCTATCTTATAAAATATATATTTTCACCTCAATTTAAATTCCCATCACGTATATACACTGGTGAGTTAAGAAAAATTTCAAAACCGCACGATTCTTCAATCTTTCCATAGTTTAATGCTCGCTTATATAATATTTTCGAAGAAAGTGCTGTTTATATTTTACTTTTAATATTTTATCTCGTTTATTCAAGTATGTATCTCTCTTAACGTTTTTACTGTGTTATTTACAAAGAAAAGTATAGGTAACTTGATCGTCAATGCTATGGGATTAACAACCTCGTTGGCCTTGTGACTAATTTAAATGGCTTGGATTCCGAGATCATGAGTTCGAAACCTGAATGGGGCACGCAAAAAAATTATGCAGTTTTTCTATCAAGAGATTCTCATTAGCAGTTCGGAGTTAGTAAGTAGGCGATGACGCCACAAAGTCTTGTTGACAGTCTTGACGACCGCATGTTATCTTACATCATATGCCATTCTGCGTTCTAGCAGGAGGCACTCACTGCCATCTCCTTAAGCCCATGTAGTCACCACATCCCTCGATTGATACTAAGTACCCGACCCTCAACCTGAGACTCTTTCAAGGTCAATGAAGCCAACACCAATAAATTATACAGAAAACTTACATGACATCAATATAGTGTACATCGGTATAATATATACATATATATTATATAGCAACTGTTGTTGCTGAACGAAACCTGTTTTTCAGCAATGCCTATATAATATAATAATAAATATTTTCTCATGACAGTCTCTTTACATTATTATAATATATAGTGTGTATCATAAGTCCAACCTCGGTCTACATAAATTGTCTTGTCACGGCGTCCATGTTGATAAAATCTGTACCAAATTGCGGGACAGTGAATTCTTGTCACGCGCCGTCCTCAATACACTTGCGTGTTAAGGAATATTAATAGAATGTTTTGTTTTATCACTATCGCTTTTTTAACTTACTAAATACTAGTAATTTTTCAATAAATTAACGTCTTTTTTTAGCTTGAGTAGTTGAATATTAAGTATTATTTGAATATAGACTACAAAATTGTGATTGTTTTAATTTAATTTTGTTTTTTTTTTTTTATGTAAGAGGGTGTAAACGAGCAGGCGGTTCACCTGATGGAAAGTGACTCCCACCGCCATGGACATCCAACAACACACGGGGGCTTGCAGGTGCGTTGCCGGCCTTTAAAATTTGGTTTATGTAATACTTATTTAAATTACTTATTTCCTACATCCAGGTGAACTGCTATGTAAGTTGACACAGAACACAATGAATTATGTAAGATGATCAATTTAAGAAATTTTATTATAATGTGTGCTTGTCACATAGAGACAAACAATATTTTCGAAAATATCCCATAAATTCATATTATGTTTTCATGATTAAAATTTAGCGTTAAATGTTTATGAAATTTGGTAATATATACTTATCGTAACTAATACAGGCTTTAATGTAACACACAATAACCCGACCAAAATTAATTGGTAAGATGAAAATGATAGTTATTCGGTTTAGGATTCCGCACTGCATAATATATAAGAGGTCGGCGCGCAACCATCTCGACATATTCTTACTGCACCGTAACTGCACGCCAAATAGAATTTTCGGGAATAACTACAACGAGTAGATACAACAAATACATTGTAGGTATTTACAACAAAAGTAATTTTTTTTTATTCCTAACGCTTCCTATATACAAAATAACAACTTGTAAATATCAGATTGTACGTTATACGTTTATACTATTAAATTTTTATCATTAAGGCTGATAATATACATGATTTGATTACCACTATGTGTGTTATAACAAATTTATAGCTATACCTAAATCATACAACATTAAAAACCGTGTTGAGTTAATAATAATAAAATTATATCGTGAAATTATGAACGTAACATAAAAAAATATGATAAAATCAAGAGTCGAAGTCTCTCAATCATAAATAAGTACTTTACATGTAGCATGTGAAGCGTGTTCCAAGTGTTCAGATACATTCGAAGATTCCATTAAACGTCATCGAAGGAACGTCACGCTCGGATGACTTATATGGGGAATCAATAAGGGCATAAAATTGTATTTGGGTTACCTCGACCCGACAAGTAATGGAGCGTTCAATATTAAAACGACAGGATTACGTGTTTTCAAAGTGGGGGACATATGTTTATTCTAGCGGTAATTTCTCGATACAACGATTTACTTTTTTTATTGTTGGATAAAAAGCGTTGGTAAAATTACGTCGTATAAAGATGGTCTAATTAAAAGAACATGTGAAAGCCAAACGTCAGAGGATTCTAATGAAGTATTCTCATCTAAGAATGAGTTATTTAATTAGTGTTTTAAATTGATCTCACTTACGACGGTAAAGGAAAACATAGTGAGGAAATTTGTTTGTGTTGGATTAAGTTCTGCCACCTTTGTATCTACTATCATATAAAAGCAGCATGGTGGGCTAAACTTCAAATATTCTTCTTAAAAGAAAACGCTACAGCCTCATAGTGGGTTATTTACGGTTGCACAGTAAAAAAATCGCATCAATGATAAAGTATAACTAAAGATAAAGTTTACATTATTATTATTGAATCGAGGTCGCCCAGTAGTTGAAACATGACGGCATATCTCAAAAGAAGATTGCGGGAACAAGCCAAAACAGTTATCACTTACGTTTTATTAATTTATTTTGCCTTAATCATTACCGACCTTGAAGGAAAAGATCGTTAGGAAATCTGCGTGACATGTTGGTTAAAACCCTGCCATATGTCTATGTAATAATCTACAATGAAGAAGCTTTTTAAGAGAGGAGACCAGTACTCAGCGATCCCTTTATGAGCTGTTATTGAATATTAAGCAATAATATGTAACATATTTTGTATTGTATCAGCTCTATAGGTATCTAGCAAGGGTGCTTGTCGCTGCATTCGCAACGCGCCATTAGATTTACAGTCGCGCCGACTCAGCCTCTCCGACATATCCTATACTTATTATATGCAGAATATATATGAGTGTTATTCCATATTCTATATACTTTCGCGAACGAATCGTCTGTGCATGGTGTTGTTTTATTTATTGCCCTTTGAATTTAAATTAATGATATTATTTTTCATGTTTATTAATTAAAAACATCGTTACATATGAATATGAAATATTTTCTTGTAATGTTTTTAATTTTTATTTGTATAAATCAGAAAATTACACAAAATTACAGAAAAAACGTTAATTTCAAACGAGTAATTTCTTCACAAAGGAAATTTTTGTGAAGAAATATGTATGTGTCGGATATGTGAAGGAATGTTGGCCAAATTGTCTTAAGAAGAGAGGTAGGCCCTAGCCCAGATGTGTCGTGTTTACCATATATTACGATACGATTATTTATATTAAAAAGGTAGACAAGGAAATGGGTCACCCCACAGTAACTCACTCTATAGACATTGGCAGTTTAATAAATATAAACCATCCATTACATCGTCAATGCGTCACCCTTGGGAACTGAGTTAACATAGGACATGTAATCACTTGTTCCTGCAGTTACTCACCCTTTAAACCAGAAGACAACAATATCATGGCTGTTTGGTGGTAAAATAAGTGAATTTATTATCAGCAAGAGATGGGCTTGCACAAAACTCTAAAATTATTATTACTTCGGACCATTTAATTATAATTAGTTACAGAGAGGCAAAATTGCGTCAAAAGCGCAATAGTTTTTGAACCGCCTAGTAATGTAAATATAGCAGGTTATATTCGATCTTGAACTATTGTCGCCTGCACTCCAAACAAAGCTATACGCTTAATTGGAGAGTAAATATAATATTAGTAATTCCCTAAAACGTACATTGCGAAATTCAATTAAAAAAAAGAACAAATGTTTACTACAACCTTATATATTATTGTTGTTTTCCACTTAAATTATTACATTACGAATTATATGTTATACTTTTATGTACCTTTGATATAATCTCCAAATCACATTTAATCAAAAAAAAAAAATATCAGCTAACAAATAACTAAGTTATTAATGCAAGTTTGCAGTCAGTTTCGTTATTTTATCTGATACGAAATGATGTCAGATCGGTGAATTCTAAATGGTGACAGAGATCTTGTTCAGTTTGTGTCATGTCATGAACAACAGTACAGTAACAGTAACAGTCTGTTAATGTCCCGCTGCTGGGCTAAGGCCTCCTCTCCCTTTTGAGGAGAAGGTTTGGAGCTTATTCTTCCACGCTGCTCCAATGCGGGTTGGTAGAATACACATGTGAAAGAATTTCAATGAAGTTAGACACATGCAGGATTCCTCACGATGTTTTCCTTCACCGTCAAGCACGAGATGAATTATAAACACAAATGTCTATGTAGTAATGTCATGAACAATTTTCATAAATTCTACGTTTTGAAGAGATATGTAGCAGTAAAGATGTACGGGTAAATATTTTATCAAAAGATAAAATAGATAAGTACAAGTGATATTTAATTCTATAATATTATATTACGAAACGTTACACATAGAATCGACATACAATTGGTATTAATATTAATTTATATACTATTGTTTCCTTTATTTAATCAAAAATTATTTACATTACCGAGATGGCCTAATGGTTAGAACGCGTGAATCTTAACCGATGATCGTGGGTTCAAACCCGGGTAAGCACCACTGAATTTTCATGTGCTTAATTTGTGATTATAATTCATCTCGTGCTTGACGGTGAAGGAAAACATCGTGAGGAAACCTGCATGTGTCTAATTTCATTGAAATTAGGTATGTATTTTGTATGGAGCAGCGTGGTGGAATAAGCTCTAAACCTTCTCCTCAAAAAGGGAGAGGAGGCCTTAGCCCAGCAGTGGGACATTAACAGGCTGTTACTGTACTGTATTTACATTAATAACTTCAAAAATTAAAACAAATGTAAAGAAAGTTTATGTGAAATGTTTATTAAGCAACTATTATACCTTAGGAATGAAACGATCGCCTTCTGACTATTTCTTTGTTGCACTGCAAATGGTAATCGGTTATAAAATCACACAAATATATAATAAAAACACACAATACCAAATAAGAGATGTAAATCCTTGCTATAATATTATAAATGTAAAAGTAAGTTTGTTTGTATGTTACACTTCCATGTGTCAAAAAAATACTCAACCGATTATTATGCAATTTTTCATACACGTAATAGGGTTATAGAAAATAATAGAGATTACCTAACACCTAAAATATAGAAAAGCCGCGAGCGGTATATAGTATGCGTATGGGATATATTATTTTGAAACTATTTCAATTAAACCTCTTTTTATATGAACGATAAAATGAATAATAAAGTTATGATAGTATGTCAACTGTTCTTGTTATGAAGGTAATTTATTAACAGTATTGTTAAATGTTGCCAGCTCCGGCTAAATTTATTCGGTCGGTTAACGGCCAGGCTGTATTTAATCTAGAGGCTATAAAATTGCAAGTATTAGTTTATTAGCCGCTTTTGCGTCGCCAGTTCAGCTATATTCTGTTCTAGGCTATAAAGTAGACTTAAGGTATTTTCATAATAAACGGAATTCTCTTGATTAATCAAATTTTGCTATTGCTTGCTGACGTTTAGCTACCTCGTTAGTTCAGTGGGAAACTTATATGGCAGAGTATTACAAGTACTCGGGTTAGAATATATTTTTATTATAGGGTTTAGTTGTTAAGAAACTCCGAGTCGAAGTCCAGAGTTACGAAGTGGGCGGACCTAAGAGTACTCTCTCTTGTTTGAAATATTTCTGTGCAAAAAATAATTTTTAATTGAAATTCTACTTACTACAGTAAGTATATATACTCTTAATATATTTGGTATTTAGTGATGATTTTGTTGTACACAAATAGTTATATAATACTTAATGAATCATTTAAAAGTGAAACCTTTTTAAATAGTTCATAATATTATAACGGAACTTTGAAATCATAGTTGTTTATAGTTATTTTTATATAGAGCAACGTTATTATTATTTTTTATGTAAGAGGGAGTAAACGGTCATGAGTTTTGCCTGATGGTAAGTGACTACCACCGCCCATAGACATGGAAAACACCGGAGGGCTTGCTAGTGTGTTGCCGGCTTTTTAGGAATGAGTATATGTAGTAAAGCTCTTTTCTTGCTTCGTCAAATTAGTTCAGAAAAAAAATATGTTATTTTTTTAGGATATGAGGATGTCATTTACTATAGATGTGATAGTTTTCATCAGATCTGTCATCCATACTGGAGACTGGCGAACTACGTAGTATTATAGAGTAAATATAATGCCTGAATCGTTTCAAGTACTACATCAGTGAATACGTCGAAAACGAACATTACAGTGAGCTAACTTGAAATGATACAACATTGAAAATAGAAGAATACGATCACAACGAACTTTAAATGTATAACGATACAGTCTTATTGATTCCATTCCACATTGGAAGAATAGCTTATATCATATATTTACAAATGTATAATATATATTTATGTATTGACAATATTTATGTTTTGTATAAATAAAGGTAGACGAGATTTTTTTCTATTTTTGTGAGATTTTGTCCAAACAAAAGCGTTTTGACTTCTTATTTTTTTTTTATTATATAATACGTAGGACGGGAAAATAGGCTACCTAATCGTAAAAGAAATTCAGGTAAATTGTGTATACATTGAGTATGATGGCTTCCTGTTATAAAAAAAATAATTTTTATTTATATCAAAGCTAAGCGTCTGTAAAATTTGAAAAAAAAACAGCACCGTCACCGTCTAGTGACAATAATTGAAAATGCATACATATCATATTTAACGTCAACGCTGTCGATAAGGTAAAAACTCACACTAGGCACTTTGTACTGTCTTTTTCAGAACGATAACATCAAAAATTGACAATTCAAGGCAGCGTTTTTAGCTTCGATTAAACGTGTTATTAAAATGTATTGAACATTGTAAATATAAAACTCATACATTCCATTTATAACGAAATATTACTTTGGAAGTAATTGCTTCACGAGAACTCCGGATGGTCAGCAATATTTTGTGAAAAGTATCAACGAAATATGAGTTTGAACTCGCTCGTGAGCTAAACTAACTATTTTTGTTTACACTGCACCATTTTTTTAAACATTAACATTTGTTATTCAACTTAAAATTGAGCTTTATATATATATTAATACTTGATTTTTTTTTATATAATGGAAAGTTAGACGAGCATATGGGCCACTTGATAGTAAGTGATCACCAACGCCCATAGACATCGCTTACATCGCCAATGCGCCACCAACCTAGGGAACTAAGATGTTATTTCCCTTGTGCCTGTAATTAAACTGGATCACTCACCCTTCAAACCGGAATACAACAATACCAGGTACTGCAGTTTTGCGGTAAAATATCTGATGAGTGTGTGGTACCTACCTAGACGAGCTTGCACAAAACCCTAACTTTTCCTAACCAGGAATTGTTGCTTCAATTTAATTGAAATCTGGTCAGATGAGTTGTTTTTATTGTTTGACACTCCTGAACGGATGGATCGGAAATCTCGCGACGAATTGTCTTATTTTGTGTATGTTAATAATTTGAAAACTTCTATTGACGCAACTTTTATGATAAGACCAACCGTTTTTTAATTATAATTTATTGCAATAATCATCAAATGAAATGTTTCATATTACCCGAGCGTCCTGTTTTTTTAGTTTCTTCGACGTATAACCTAAAAACAGTCAAATTAGCCCAGTGTTAAAAACGTGATCCTATCCTAACCGAAAATAGAACGAAATTATTTAGACGGTGAAATTTGCCTTACTCGTCTAAAACATCGATAGTAAGTCTGCATGTGCAACCAACGTGCACTTGAGACGTGTGACGTAGGAAACTCCAAGTTTTTTCCTTAAAAGGAGGTGGCTGTTTTAATAAAGTAAAGTACTTTTATAAGTAGTAAATATTTTAAATTTTCCTTGAAAAATATAACACATAACATTGAAACGTCAATAGCAAATTATTTTACGAGCCGCTTAACGTTGTAAAAGTAGCAGGGTTTGATCCTGACCGCTGGGCTATTGTGGTCCCCTCCTAACACAAGCTGAACGCTAAATTGGAGGGGCAAAAAGTAATAGTAGTAATTCCATAAAAATGGGCATTTCAAAATGTAAGTAATATGTAAGAAAATTCTTAAAGAGGAAAGTGTCTTTGTTTTGCTTATGACATCATCTTTTTATGTAATATATGGTGAATACGTCTTTCACAAATGAAATTGTAGACTATATTATACAAGAAAGTTTATTCATGTATATATATACATATATAGATAAAACCTGAATATAAATAATAAAAAAAACATGGGTTCAATGACCCTTTATACAAAATTTGTTTTTAATATTATTCCTCTTGCTGCCATTATTAATAAAAAAAAAAACTTGTTTTCGAACTCAATATGCGAACGGTGATCAAAATTCTTAGGGAAAGTACAAAATGTCTTTATGAACGAAGAATTTATACGAGCATCGAAGTACTACCATCTCAGACGATACCTTTTGTCAATACGATGACCTCATAACTCCGTTTTACACTAGTTTTTAAGACTCGGATTAAAGATTTCTAGATATAGATCACAATTTGCAACTGTCTACTTTTAAACTTCTTTCGATAATATTACTTAATAGTGTATTTTATTTTACAAGTGTTCGCTAAGTGTTCGAAATTCGACTATGATTAAAGTCGATTTTCGAACACTTTTCAATTAGGAATATATGTGTTGTGCATATTTAATATTGTAATCTTATTTAGTTTTTTTTTTATTAATAATATTAATGTCCTCCGTACCGATTATTAAATAATAAAAAATAATATCGGTTGACAAATATAGGAGACAATGATATTGAACTGGTTTGTCTTTGCCTAACTATATATAAATATCCAACTTAGTATCTAATTAATACTTGGTGTAGCTGTTATGTTATGCAAATATAAAAAAAGGTTTTACTCAATTTTTTTTTTGATAATTTAAATTAATGATTAATTTGTTTTATTTCGTTGTATTATTATGATGGCATTAGTTGTCTTATTAAATCGCGCTAGCAATTTTTCACACCAACGCCTTTTGCATTTAGCGTCTCTTTAGTTAAATATTGATATATATATGTATATATATATCTCACTTAGTGTCTTCCGCCTGTCTTCACAAGACTGTGTTATATTTTTCCGAAACGATAATAGATTTTTGACAAAGAATATGCTTATTAAATATAGATTCTGGAATTGATTCGGGTATTTTATTTTATATAAAAAAAGGAGGCGAATGGGCAAATAACCCACCACCACAGTAGTTTGTGCAATGGCATTTTAAGAAATATTAACCATCCCTTAAGTCGCTAATGTGCTACCGATTTTGGGAAGTAAGATGTTATGCCTCTTGTGCCTTTAGTTGCAAACATAACAATACTGTGCTTTTTAATATCTGATGAGTGGTTGGTACCTACCTAGGCGAGCTTGCACAAAGCCCTATTACCTAGTAAGACACTCCGGGACATAAATAAACACAACACTCATCAAAACATTGAATTTATAATATTACTAAGTTTGTTTACCTAATTATTTTCTAAATAAAATGTAAACGTGATAATTGCTTAATCACATCACATCCAAAAATACAAAATTAAGAATTTATATAATAATAATAATAATTAAACATAACATTACATAATATACATTAATAATTAGAATCACAATCACAATAATAATTATAATTAAAATATATAGGAATTAAGAATGAGCCACTTATATGACATAAAAAAGAGCAAATAATACATATATAGAATATTATATACATATATAGAAATCGTTGCTTGTCTCTGTTAAATAATTCGAAGGAATGAAATTCTTATCTCGTACCGCAAATAAATCTTACAATCTTATATTTGTATATGATCGAGTAAAACAACACCGGATACGTCTCAATATTTCAATAACAAAACGTATGCTGAAATTGCATTGAACGCAATCATATCCAAATGCACGGAGGGTTGAATATTGTAAACAGAGAACAGCGTTTAGAAAGCGGATTGAATATTCAACGGCAATAAAATATCAGTTTCAAGATAAGGTTTAGAATTTCAAATTAATAAACGTGATAAAAAATATTCTTTATTTAATGTCGTTATTTTTTATAAATTAAAATTATAGTTATCATCTAAGTAACATGTGTATTCCACCAACCCGCATTGGAGCAGCGTGGTGGAATAAGCTCCAAACTTTCTTCCCCTTCCTTCCTCTCCCTTTCCTCAAAAAGGGAGAGGAGACCTTAGCCCAGCAGTGGGACATTTACAGGCGGTTACGGGAATACACATGTGACAGAATTTTGATGAAATTTTACACGTGCATGTTTCCTCGCGATGTTTTCCTTCACCGAAAAGCACGAGATGAATTATAAACAGAAATTAAGCACATGAAAATTCAGAGGTGCTATCTGTTACGTTGTTATTAATAGATTTATAAATATAATTTCTTTGAATACATTGATTAATAAGAAGAGAGTTGGATACTAATGACTAAGGTTTTATATACATACTAGAATTTTGCGGCTTTCCTCACATGCGAGCGAAGGTTAACTGACATTTGAGAAAAAATTTATGATGGTCGGTTGTGTAGTTAAAACTTGAATGCGTAACAACAAACAGATGTGCAAATTCACTTTTACATTTATAATATTAGTTAGAAATTTAATAAATTCAATGTAATAATATATCACATTTTTTTTATAAATATTGCGCGTAATTATACTGAAAAATTATCGTATCGTCTTCAATTATAAGTTTTAAAATGATATTAATAGTTTTATTAACCGCTACTTCTGTATTGATGATTATCTGTACATTCTAACACATACAAAGCGTAATTCAGTTTAGAACATGTGTATTCTTAGACAAAATACTTTGTACCAACAAAGTTTTTAGTAGTTTAAGGCGTATATTGAGAAAGTTTTATATATTTTAGTTTTATATTATATTTCTAGTTTTATCTTTCTATGCGTCATTTGAATTTAGAATAGAAACCTTTATTAAACAAAGTTTATTGTTGGGCAGTAGAAAGTAATTCGGTTTTTTAATCTATTGTATTATTATTTTATTAATGATGAGCGAAGATGGTCGGAGATAAAAAACGTGATTCTTAGTCGATGATTCCACCACGCAAGTACCAATAAATTTTCATGTACTTAATTATAATTTTTAATTCATTTCGTGCTCGGCGGTGAAGGAAAATATCGTGAAGAAACCTGCATGGTGGATGATAATCTGCCTTCTGTATTCACCGACCCGCGTTGGTGCAGCATGGTGGAGTAAGCTCCGAAATATTCTCAAAAAGGGGAGTAGGCCTTAGCCCAGCAATGGAATAATCTGGGATCAGGCTGTTACTTTTTGCTTCAGTACTATTGAATAAAAAATACCTTAGTGAACATTTCGTAATAATATTAAGTTTTAATGGACTATTTTTTTACTAAATATTATTAATATTTAAAAAATGGGCCATTAAAACGCAGTGTTCGTTAATATTATAAAAATCAGACTACAGACAGTACAAGTACTCGAGTGTCTCAACTAAAAGCACTAGAACTCAGTTTGTTGCTAATTGCATTGAACGGGATTGGCCGAGACGTCCCGGAACTCGGGACATTTCCATAGTGATCTAATTAACTCGGGACAGATTGTCTTGTTTCACTAGTATTTCAGACGATTATAATTGGAAAATATGCAACCATGTAGCGTGTAGTTCAATTTTTAAATATATTTTTTTGAAATGTAAACTTCTTAACGCTCGGTACACGGTAGGGTCTAACTTAGACTTCGAGCGTCAGACGAGTAAGCGTAAGATTTTGAGCGTCAGATGACAAAGCGTAAGATTTGTTGTTATAAGTGCAATGTGTGCGTAAGACCGGTACACGGTAGGATCTAATTGAGACTTGGAGCGTCAGACGAGTAAGCGTAAGATTTCGAGCGTCAGATGACGTCAGCGTAAGATTTGTTGTTATAAGTGCAATGTGTGCGTGAGACCGATACACGGTAGGATCTAATTGAGACTTGGAGCGTCAGACGAGTAAGCGTAAGATTTCGAGCGTCAGATGACGTCAGCGTAAGATTTGTTATTTACTCAGCTCGATATCACCACATAATACGGTTTTAAATGTTAGAAAGGATATAAAAGAAATTAAATATGCACCAACTATATTAATAATAACATTTAAAGGAAACGTGCATCAAAATAGCTTATCACCATTAGTTGATTCAAAGCATTCCATGAATGAGATTCTAAATGAATTCTTAGAATAGCACTGCAGGTGTCCGGACAACTTTGATTTTTGACTTGACTTTTGTGATTATTTCCTTTAGAAAAGGACAGTTTTTGCAACTTTAAATTGTGACTTATTGTCACACGTGAGTATTAGAGTTTTTTGTTTTATCTTTCATTTTGTTAATTCTTTCCACTTTCATTAATAAAAGTTAAACGTGGTGATTTTATTATTTTAAAAGATTATAAAATCAATATTATAATGTTTTTCTAACAATCTTTGTTAAAATAATACAGTCATATATATTTAATTATAGGGGACATAATATCTTAGTTCCCAAGGTTGGTGGCGCATTGGCGATGTAAGCGATGGTTAACATTTCTTACAAAGCCGATGTCTAGGGGCGTTGGTGACCACTTACCATCAGGTGGCCCATATGCCCAGCCGCTTATCTATACAATAAAAAAATGTATAAAGACGTGGGACCGTAATTTTGTTATAAAGACATAACATTTCAGTTATTTGTTGATCCAGTTGAAATGGTGTTTATTAAAACTGATATATTATTATTATTTCGTTTATTTTCCTAAGAGATTCTTTTTTTTTTTTTTTTTTATATTCGCCGGGAGGGAAATGACTCTACTCCACCTGATGGTAAGTGGTAGTAGAGTCCAAACGCGACGACGGCCAGTACAGACGGGAAAAACGTTCTGCACTAGCCGCCTTCGCCTTGCCGGCCCGCAAGATGCCTCTTCACGCCTCGTTTGAAGGAACCCGGGTTGTAAGAGGAGGGGAACACGTGAGCTGGTAAGGAATTCCATTTTTTGGAAGTGCGACAAAGAAAGGAGTTGCCAAATTTCTTTGTACGCGATGGAATTGATGTCACAGTTAGGCGGTGACATCGAGAACCAGCTCGCGTGGACTTAAGAAGGAAGGGGGAAGCAGGGATTAGAGAGAATAATTCCTCAGAGCACTCGCCGTGATACAGTCGATAGAAAGCGCTCAGTGCTGCTATCTCACGACGCAATTGTAAAGGTTCAAGGGTGTTTGTGACCTTTACGTCGCCAATAATGCGTACGGCACGTCGCTGCAACCGGTCCAAGGCCTCAAGTAGGTACTTAGCGGAGCCATCCCAAAGGTGCGAGCAATATTCCACGCAAGACCGTACCTGTGTTTTGTACAGCAGGCACAGTTGTTGAGGCGTGAAAAAGCGCCGCACCTTGTTCAGAACTCCGAGTTTCCGTGAAGCTGTTTTTATAACAGCCTCGATGTAATCCATTGGACTAAGGTCGCAGCGAACGTCAATCCCCAGCGTGGCGATTTTGCTTTGCATCACCAGCGGAGTACCACAGAGGGAGGGAAGAGGGGAAAATGTTGACTTTTTCGCCGTGAGAGCGCATACCTGTGTTTTCTTGGCATTAAACTCAACAAGATTATCAGAGCCCCATTTGGCGATGAGCTCTAACGTCCTATCGAGTTCAATGACAAGATTCTCCCGCCTCTCCTCAGTTTCCGCCCGCCCAGCCACTGCGCGTCCGTGGTATCCACCATGCACTGTACTATCATCTGCATAGCAATGTATGTTCCCAAGGGAGAGCATATCATTGATATGCAAAAGAAAGAGTGTGGGAGATAGCACAGATCCCTGGGGGACCCCAGCATTCACTACATAGAATTGTGAAGCGCAACCATCTACTAAAACACGAAGGCTACGCTTGTGTAGGAAGCTGGCAATCCAGGTGCATAGCTGAGCAGGCAGACCATACGCCGGTAGCTTGGAGAGAAGACTTCTGTGCCAGACCCTGTCGAAAGCCTTGGAGATATCGAGGCTGACAGCCAACGATTCTCCATGCTTGTCGATAGCTTCACCCCAGAGGTGTGTTACGTACGCTAGAAGATCACCTGTGGACCGTTTTGGTCGAAACCCGTACTGACGATCATTAATTAGGCAGTGATCTTCTAGGTAATGGATCAGTTGGTTGTTTAAAATCCGTTCCATCACCTTACAAAGTACTGAGGTGATAGCTATTGGCCGATAATTTGCCGGGTCAGACCGATCCCCTTTTTTGGGAACCGCTTGCACATTAGCTCTTCTCTAAGCCTCCGGCACACTTCCCGAAGAGAGAGAAAGTTGGAACAGGCGCGTTAACACAGGAGACAGCTCCGCTGCGCACTTCTTCAGCACTATGGCTGGTATTCCATTCTTAATTGAATTGAAAATTTTAGCAGTTCTTATTGATACTTGCGCAAAGGTTTCTGAAATATTATCAACTGTTAAAAAAGTAATTAGAGAAACTACAAATACCTGTAATAATAAGTAACATATATATATAAACACGATAAGTTTGTTATACAAATAGTATTTCTAAAGTTACAAAGAGCATGTATGCTCTCGGGTGAGCGTTGGACTAACTGACTTTGAATTTAAATGAAGAAACGTGCAGCGCCTTTGGTGTGAATAGTTTCAGGAATTACATTTCTCAACACAAATCGTTGAATAAAAATGCAAAAGTAATACAACATACATATACAAGCAAGAGATTTTAATCTAGAAAATACATGGACAATACGTCTATGAAGATTTGCTTAATTAAAGAAAAAAAAAAAAACCTTAAAAGAATTGAAAAATAATTAATACAACCTTAATGAATAGCATAAAAATATATTGGGGAAAATTTAGTTACATTTTATCAATCAAGTATATGTCAGTAAAATGCAGTTAAGTTCAGTTTGTCACTAATTGAATTGAATTGAATTGGCCGACGGGACCCTCCGGGACCTGCCGGGATCCGCCGGGATCCTGGAAATTTCCTTAGTCGTCTAATTAACTCGGGCCGGATCGTTTTGTTCTCACCCCTATTGTTCTATATAATTAAATAAAAAGAAATGGTATTTTCACAATATAGTTATCAAGATATAATATGAAAAGATACAAAGCATAATTTGTGAAAATTACTAATTGAGATAAGGGCGTTTTATCCGACCTTGTAATTTTCGATGCTTCGATTTCCTGATACTAACTTTTGTTTTTGCTCTTCCGGGGAAGCTGTAAACAAAACATCGACCAAGTGCAAATTGAATACGTATATTTGAGAACGGTATATTGATCAACTCTAAGAGATTCATAGTTGCGTTTGTTTGTGATGATATCATTATCATTCTGCTTAATAATATTTACATATATATTGGAATGATATATATAGAATTTAGACTTTTTTATCAACAAATGTGCCAAGCACAAAGCTTTCCATTATTTTGATTGAGAGTAGTAGTTTCATACTATTTTTGGATTACAGGAATTTATGCTTCGCTTCGAGAAATCGAAAAATCTTCTAGAAAGTGGTCTTACTGAATGAATATGAGGAAATGGGAAGTCACACAAAAGTTGCAATCGACCCACCAGCAGATCCATAACGACCAGTCCAGGAGTCATCATTAAATTCAATTTATCCAAAACTAACAGAATACGTAAAATTAGTATAGCGCTGAGCAAACTTTCTACCAATTTAGCCAACTAATACATCTTCCTTAGAGATCTTAAAATATCTCGTCCAAAGTTTTGGTACACAGGTTAAAGTTTTATCGGGATTTGCCTGTAAAGCGCTCGGACTTGCGATTTCCTCTGATTACGTTGATGATACTATACAGCGTGTCTTGAATCTGACTGGAAGCTTTGAATTGGAGTTAGTTTTCACGAATGGGAAAGAGTCTTACAAAACCAATATCTATCAATACGTTAAATACATTTTTAAAACATACTATAGCACCCATGTAATAATTTCCTCCACTGGTGAAAGGAGCAGTGTTTCATTATTCTACCAGTCTTGACATTGTTATATTTGATTTGATTTGTTTTTATTTATAAAAAGGCTTTTACAATAAATACCAAGTACTGCTGTTTTGCGGTAGAATATTTGATGATAGGGTGGTACCTACAAGACAAGCCTGCACAAAGACCTACCGCCAAGTAAAATAATACGATTAGTTTTAATAACATAAAGTTTGTATAATGTCATTTTAAATAAATAATAACCATGTTATAATTAAAATTATTTTTACTATCAATTTAAAATTTTATGACTGTGAAATTTATTCGGTGATTACTTAAAATAAGAACCGTGATGGCCCAGTGGTTAAAAGACGAGAATCTTAACTGTTGATTATGAGTTCAAACCCGTGCCTGTACCACTGAATTCACGTGCCTTATCTGAGTATATAATTCATCTCGTTCTTGGCGGTGAAGGAAAGCATTGAGGTCCAAGTCTTATCCTTAAAAAAAGGAGAAGAGGCCTCAGTCTAGCAGAGGGACATTCAGAGACTTACTATTTTTTTTTAAATAATTTTCATTCTTTCAAATAACAGTAAGTTAATATCTATAATTAGCAATATTACTGAAACATAAAGCCGCTGAGAAATGTATACAAGTATAGTTATATAGCAGTGTATAGTTCACAAAGGTGTATTGTGTGGATAATACGATATACCTCGTTATACGGTCCGATATGTGTAGACAAAGGACGTTTGTATTCTAAAACAAGCAGTTTCAATCTACGGTGTGGTATAAATTTAATATGAAGGCGTGTTTAAGTTGGTGAAGCGAATTATTATAACAGATTACTAAGTATTGCTGTTTGGCGGTAGAATATGTGTCGAGTGGGAGGTATTGGACCTACCAACGTAAAAAATAAATTTATATAAAAGTTTTTTTTAAATGTGTTCGCATGTTTTTATTATTTATACGAGTAATCGGTGCACTCTCTTTTTCCTTACTCTCGTAATTCGATGGTATCTCAATCCCTCATGATCAGACAGACTTCAATTAAAGGACCAACGGCTTGTTTTCGAGTTTCATGAGGCATATCAACCTACAAAAACCTCTTATTTCGGGCATATGCTAAAAAAAATTCAAAGAAATTGTATATTGATCTGCTAGAACCTTGGAAAGTACAGTCTTAAAAATGTTATTCATAATATGTGGAATAAATATATTAATTCCTCTCCAACTCTTTTCGCTTGTAGCATACAAAACTCCATAGAGCGCTGGCCTTTGCAGTCTACAGATCTGTTCGCTCCGCTAAGGGCTTCGATTTACCCAAATCTAGCTTTGACGCTACGAATACGATGCACATATTTTTGCTGTGGTAGTTTAAAACTTATATTCATTGGTTTAAGGTCGATTGCTTCTCACACATAAATAAGTGCCATATCAAGAACTTTCAAGCTGGTGAAATCACGTAAAATTGTTAATACGTATATTTTTTATTGCGTTGTATTTTGTGTGTAATGTATATGAAGATACGCCTAAAGTAAGAAGCAACCTTTAAATGTCCCACTGCTGGGCTAGGACCTACACTCTAATTTAGGAGAACGTTTGGTTTTCTCACGGTGGATACAAATGATACAAGTAAATTCAAACACAATTTTCAGTTACACACAGCCTGCTAAAGTTAAGTCGAGTTGCGTAGTGGTAAGAACGCGTTAATCTTAACCGATGATCGAGGGTTCAAACCCGGACAAGTTCTTAATTTGTAATTATAATTCATCTCGTGTTTGACGGTGAAGGAAAACATCGTGAAGAAAGCTGCATGTGTCTAATTTCACTGAAATTCTGCCACATGTGTATTCCACCAACCCGCATTGGAGCAGCGTGGTGAAATAGGCTCCAAACCTTGTCCTCAAAAAGGGAGAGGAGACTTAGTCCAGCAATGGGACATTCACACTCTGTTACTGTTACAGCCTGCTATGTATTTTAATGATACATTTTTATATATCTATTCACGGCCTTATAAACTTTGTTTATCGCGTGTTTTATTCTAAACTGATTTATCTTTTCTGTCATTAATTTGATATTAGAAAGAAGAAGACAGCATTGTTTAAATAATAACTATCAAAAAAAATAATTAATAGGTACAGCCATACAATTTTTAAGTTCCCTAATTTTTTAAATACTACATTTATTTCTATAAGGTCTTAAGTACGATTTTATATATGAGAAATTGACTATTAGTATTTAGTTTGTTCGTGTTAGTAACTGTTTTGATCTCCGATATTGCTATTACTAAGATGCTGCTAACACGTTACATAATACATTGTTCTGATAATTGAATTCCAGATTATCATAGATAAGGAGATTGGGGTCGGTCTGATTCTGTTTCGGATTGAATTAATCAAAATGTTTCATAGATACAGTGTTTATTAAAACTTATATTATCTGTACTTTTATTGCTTAAATGTATAGCATAATACACATGCGTATAATATTTACACGTACACACACATACAAACTGACACAAACGCCACTTACATTTTATTCGTGTAGGCTCTTACAAGCATTTTTGAATAGTTATTTTAATTTTAATATAAAGCTACCACCGATTCGGAACGTGGATTCCAATGAGAAAAAAACAGCAATAAATTCAGTGGTTCCTCTTTTTCATTAATAAAAAAGTACATGTATGATAATCATATACAATTATATTTATATATCTTGTATGAATATAAATATGGAAAAAGTCCCAGGATTATGGTTAAGGTCCTTTAACCACTGGCCCATCGCGGTTTCATATTATATATCAATTTTTATTATTCACATTTTAATATTCGCATTCTGTAGTAACAATATTGTTGAATAACCGAATTATTCGAATATCCATTGCGGCGCTAAATCAATTTGTGCGTTCATTACGATCCGATGCGTTTATATCATGTGAAATTCCGAATACATTTTTTTGTTTCTTTATGAATATTAAATAATTACATTATTATATACGTGCATTCTCTTGAATACGAATTCGATCCTTTGTTACGATTACGTGGCTATTCAAGAACAAGCTGTTAAGCAAAATGTTAACTCACTATATTTTCGTCTCTTAGTCGCATTTATTTTTAAATTGACACCATTTTGACTGGTCATTGTCAGTTTGTTTCCACTCATATCTTAATAACTAATACGGGTCTTGGCACTTCGTTGATTGATTCATTCTAGGTTATTATATTATAGCAGGCGGATGTGGAGCGTGGTTAATACTGATTATATTAAATAAAACCAATTATCAAACTCGGCAGCGTTTTATTACAGTCCTTCACCGTGACAGATCTTATAATTCCGCCTTTTTTTAAGTAAAAACCGTGTTGCCATCCCAAAAATATTAAAAAAACAAATACAGAAAAATATTACATAATAAGTAATAAACTATCACAAAATAAATTAAATATGAGAAAATAAAATAAATTAAGTATACTATCACTAATTTTAGTTGTCTAGACTAGGTTGTTACAATTATATGAACTTTTAGCTAATGTTAGTTGAACGTAAATATGTGTGGAATTTTATTAATGGAAACTGAACAGTCGTTTTTATTTTTAAAATAACTATGAATATTAATAAGACACGATCAATTAATGAGCGGATACACAATAATGCAAAACATCATTGCTTGGCGGTTGAATATCAAAGGAATTAATGTAGTGTATTTGTAGGCTTCACCTACTGTTAATACTACTTTTATAAAATATATATTTTAAAATATAATATAAATGATATAATATTTTACTCGGCTACAAAAACGGCAATATAGTATTGTTGTTTTCAAGTTTGATGGGTGAGTGAGCCAGTTTAACTACAGGCACATTTTAGTAGATAGTTTCCAAGGTTGGCAACGCATTGGCTATGTATGGAAATCTTTTTTACATGACATTGAATTGGGAAAAATGACGTTAAGTCGGCACTCACGACACTAATACTAGAAAGATGCAAATTTTGTTACCACTATGTCTTTCAGTACGTCTTCGATACAGTTCAGCAGCAAACCACAATACAGCCGAGATTCAATGACCGAGCCACAGCTCGATGCATTAAGCCTTGCCGTAGCAGACACAAAAAAAAGCGGAGATGGACTAGTGGTAAGAACGCGTGAATCTTAAGCGATGATCGTAGGTGAGTGAGTGGTATGAACCCGGGCAAGCACCACTGAATTTTCATGTGCTTAATTTGTGATTATAATTCTTCTCGTGCTTGACGGTGAAGAAAAACATCGTGAGGAAACCTGCATGTGTCTAATTTCATTAAAATTATGTCACATGTTTATTTTACCAACACACATTGAAGCAACGTGGTGAAATAAGCTCTTAACCTTCTCCTCAAAAAGGGAGAGGAGGCCTTAGCCCAGCAGTGGAACATTAACAGGCTGTTACTGTACTGTAGCAGACACAACTTGGTATAATTTTAGACTCACCAATATCCATTATTTTTAAACAAAACTAATTTAACTTAAAACCTCTGTCAACAAAATTGACGTAATTAATTAGATATGTTTTGGAAACTTTCCTTTGTAAAGAACACTGGTGGAGTAAGACTTTAATTTAAGGTGTCAAATGAGAGACCAGTAGTAAAATCTTTAATAAAAGATAAGTACCCTCGTGCACTAAGTTTTACGATAAAATGTATGACAATCATCTTGCCCGGTCTCAGATATATTGTGAATTTTCTAGAAACAGCTTCGGAAAATTCTGTAAGTTGGATGTTTTATAAAAAGGGTTGCTTACCTTTATTATAAATATATGTTGGTCGTTGGTCCGGTGACTAGTTATAATGTAGATCCTCAGGTCTGGAAGATGGAAATCCCGTACCTCGGAAAGCACGTTGTTTCTGCGCCTGAACTATTTCCGGTCGTGTCGGATTGCCGTCCCATCGGATTATAAGAGTGAAGGAATAGATCTCCAGGCATCTGTGCTTGCGCACAAACTTGTGTACTATTGTATCTCCTGCGCAGTTAGCTTAGCTCTTTTGAAATTAGCCGCCGTGGCTGAAATCGCTCAGGAAGACATCATAATATATGATTTGGCGGAATGTGAGTATATTTAATATTTATTTAATATTTTTATACAAGATACACTTGTATACACAAACTTGTTGCAGTTTCGTGGCTCATATCAGATATTCTCATTTCAGATTCTTCTTCTCAATACCTGTTAAATGTGCCGGCAGTGACCTACAAACCAACCTAACTAAGCTTGCTTTTGAACATGAAACATTAATTTAATACATTTTATTATTTTTTAATAAATCAGATATATAAAAATATTCATAAGTGTAATTTGGCTATAAATTATTGTATTGTTTATTATAAAACGGAGTTCAAGAGTTCAAAGCCCGTTCCGTATGCCAATCAATTCGAAAACCCATTAAGCCAATCACATCTGGTGCGGCAGAGCGGACAGCCAATCAAACAACTTTCAATGATATTGTATTCTCGCGGGAAGGGTGGGATGTGGGGGTTAGTAATGTAATATCATCATCATATTCTACAGCTAAATAGTGATACTTAGTATTGTTGTGTTCCGGTTTAAAGAGTGAGTGAGTCAGTGTAGCTACAGGCACAGGGTACAAAACATCTTAGGTCCCAAGGTTGGAAGGTTGGTGCATCGATGAAGGAGGTCGACCATTTACCATCAGTTTTCATATTTGCCCATTCCGCTTTCTATTAAGAAAAAACAAATTAAATAGATTTGTTTTATTAACGTGATTAATCCTATCATGAATATAATAATAACCATTGTTAATACTCCTGGAAGAGACACTTATTATATTTTTTTATCTTATAACAGGAAAATTGCCAAGTAGTTACCAGATGTTAGGTCTCTACCGTCGAATGACACTCCAACACATTACTTTTAAATTTGCACAAAGTACTAACACCAGTATACTTTTATTAGTATAAATCTTACGCTCAAACAACAAAACGTTTTAATCTTAAGCCTAACATACAAAATCAAGAGTTTTATTATATGTTTTGTAAGTTAGCATGAAGCGGCCATCTTGTTAAAACTGTTGACAGGTGTCAGCTGGTAGCAATAACGGAACTTAAAATTCCAATTGCTTTATAATCTTACATATGATTTATAATACTAATAGTTCTATGATAAAATACTATTGTGTCTGATTTAATATTGATGACTGACAAAGAAATTCTACTTATATGTTTGTCTTCAAAATTTAATTGAGTTTGATCGCAATCAATATCGTCGTGTCTCCATCATACGTGACATTGTCGATATAATCTGTGCCCTGTTGGCACAACCAAAATCCATTAAGCTAATAAATCAATTGGAGTGTAAAATAAAACAATGAATTCAGTAACTTACTCATATAATATATTTTTATATTTGAAAATTCTTGATACAATTTACAATTTCGGACTTAATTTTTAATAAGTTTAAAACAAAAATACAAGGATTTACTAATGAAAGCTGATACTATGTATTGTATTGAAATATGATTTATATTCTTATTATATACTTAGTATTGAACAATGTACGTAAAATAAATATATTATTTTGATAAAATTATTTTAATTGTAAATGTACATAATGCAGAATAAAATACAGATAAAATATCATCTTTAATTTTTTTTTTTAATAAAAAACAATAATGAGAACGACGTTAGTAAAACAAGTAGTTAAATTTATACGTTGCTTGTTCGAATTATAACTCGACCGTTGCCTTTTTACCAACATTTAGAGCCTGAAATATATTTAATCATTATGTGTTTTATAATAGCCGAGATGGCCCTGTGGTAAGAACGCGTGAATCTTAACCGATGATCGTGGGTTCAAACCCGGGCAAGCACCACTGAATTTTCATGTGCTTAATTTGTGATTATAATTCATCTCGTGCTTTACGGTGAAGGAAAACATCGTGAGGAAACCTGCGTGTGTCTAATTTCACTGAAATTCTGCCACATGTGAATTCTACCAACCCGCATTGGAGCAGCGTGGTGGAATAAGCTCCAAACCTTCTCCTCAAAAAGAGGAGAGGAGGCCTTTAGCCCAGCAGTGGGACATTCACAGGCTGTTACGGTTACGGTACGGTATTATGTGTTTTTAAGTAAAAAGAGAGTAAAAAAACATACTCGCATCACATCAAAATATATATTTTAATGTAAAGTAGAAAGAAAAAACAAATGAATAGGAATATAAAGAAATGGATGCTTAGAAATTAAAAAAAAATAGAAATGTTACATCAACTACTCGCATTGAGTTTAATACGAATGGACAAAATTCATCTTCAATCAATATCTATAAATTAAAAAAAAAAAATATTTGTGAAACCATCTTCAAATAAAAATCAAGCCCATAAAATATTACATTCCACATATTTTCACCTTGTGGTATTTTTATCTTTAAATTTGAATGGCACAAACGAGAAGCACACTCATGCCAAAAAAAAAATTACAGATAATTCCATAGATGGCTGAGTTTTGAAGAAGCAAAAATAAAAAATTCAACCGAATTGAGAACCTTCTCCTTTTATCGAGTCGGTTAGAAATAACCTATTTTTCCTTTATCATAAGATACATATTTCAATACAACACGTGATAAACATTCATCAGAGGCGGTAATGATAGTGCTTATTATAAGCGAAAATAATATTTATTATAAATGGCAGTTCATCGATATGAAAGATTTCTTATATTTAGTTTAAACAGATCTACGCTTAAATTCAGTTAGATACACTTTTATTCGAAGAACAATATCATGATATATTATTCATGATATTTTGATACGAAACATATTTGGAGACATAAGTAGATGAAGGTGTCGAAAAAAAAAAATTGGTGTGAGTGCCAAGGACACGATAATTGATGTGTAAATATGTGAGCTTTCTGTCTCAGTTAGCCCTTATCGTGTATCGATCTCACACACACATAAACGCACTTACATTAACAAATCTTACGCTGACGTCATCTGACGCTCGAAATCTTACGGTGACGTCATCTGACGTTCGAAGTCTATGTTAGGGCATATCGTGTACCGAGTGCTAAGATGTTTACACATGAAAAGTTAAAAAATGCGATATTACAACACCTTTATCCCTTTATGAATTCAATTATTATACACACGTGCTGGAAAGACGCAGCGGGAGTTACTGCGAATCGAGAAACAGTAGGGTATTGCAATACTAATAAAGACGTACCGTTGCGTTAATTTTTTGGTATTATTTTCTAGTTTAGTCTCGTATGTGAGGATGTAGCTTTAAAGATCTTGTGTCGTTCCAACCAGTTTTTGTCTTGCAAATTCAATACCTTATGAAGTATAAACTTTACAGTATACTTGATTGACGTATTAGAATGAGACAGCAATGTCATCTATGTTGTTGTCTCTTTTGTGCAAAGAAGCGAATAACATTTCTATAATGGTGTTGGTTTGGGTGATTAAATATTATTAATTGAAGCCGATTTTAAGTATCGAATTGTACATAATTATGTAATAGCTTCATTGATCATCATTTTGTTATACATGTGAAACACTAATTAATATATTTGAGCTATCAGCGTTTTTATAAGCTGAGCTAATTTAATTGATTCGTATATACTTTTAAAGCCGTTTTTTAGCGAAATAAGAATAAATAAGTAACTAAATAAAAGTCACCTAAAAATTGACAACAAACATCACTATATAATACTGTCAACCTTTATTTCAAATACTCGTCAAATAACTAAAACGTGCGCAGTATTTGATTTGATAGTAAAACCGCGCGTAGCCATAGCAAAGCGACCACTAATATTCCCGCGCTTGTATTATATGCGCAGTGCCGCTATTATGATTTTAGTTATTTGGCGCGGCCTGTACTAAATTCATTGAACGATTATATTTATAATAAACAATCGAATATTTCTAACTAAATGGTCGACAACTTTCCTAAATCCCATTCCACGAACGGGTAACAAACACACTATATATGTAGATATATACAATAGCTTGAAAGCAACGATATTGCTTTTAATCGGATGTGTCGTATAAGTATATTTTTTTAATTATAGATTATAAATATTTTGATTTATTTAATCAATTGCGCTATTCGAATAACTTTTAAAAGCTGCGAGTCGATTGTGGAGCGAATCAATTTCAATAAAATAAGGCGATATAACCGACTCAACACATTGAATTTAATAATTTCGCTAAATTTTTTATATATTTTCACTTCACTGTATTTTTTTTAAACATTTGGCATATTTTTTTTTTTTAAATTTTCCTATACATTGAATGCATAACTAGTACTTGTGCAATTTTCTTACATTCTGTTAAGCGTAGCGATTATGCTTAATTTATTTACATATATAAACTATGATTAATATAGTACAAAACATTTTTACTAAATATTTTGTTACTAAATATCTTATAAATAAATAAATTTAATCTATCATTTGAAATAATTTACACATTTCATTAGAGCTCGAATTAAGTTTGGTTTGTTCGTATAAAATCAAATAAACACAGATAAAAAATATTTGTGAACCAATAAATAAATAAAAAATATATTGATTTCTTCATAGAATTGATTTTGCTAAAATTGCAGTTATTGGGTAGAATATGTTGTTTAACTTATGGACTTATTAAAAACCATAATACAAATTTATGAAAATCGATTCTTATTTTATTCGATTTATAATTTTATAATTGATAAAAGAGACATTTATTATTACTCATGTGATCATATTTCTTATAGTGCTATCACGACTAGAAACTATCTCGTGCTCACAACGACAGACAATCCATTTTATATGCATATCATATATACTAGGTCACAGTCGATTTAAAAAATAATAATTTGGAAACTAAAACATATTTTCATCAAAGATAAGAAAAAATTAAACATAAGTTTTATTTAAAAAAAACGCACGAAAATATACTAAAATGTACATAAGATCTTTTTCAGTCTAAACTTTTTACATATAAGAATAAAACCCGTTTCGAGACGCAAATAGCTTTTTCACTGAAAGTCACATATCCTAGCCTCCCTCAGTCAAATGTTCCAATTTAGTCTTCACACGTCTTGCAACACTGCTCCTTATACCGTCTGAGAGCGCACATGTTCATTGCGCGAACGTTTTCACAAAACCTCGACATGTCTCTGCAAACGCCATCTGTTGGAAAAAAATAATTATAGTATAAATAATCCATTTCAGACCTGAAATATGCACTGGGCTACCGAACTCAATATGAAGATTTTAAAGGAAATTTTTGTGCATTGAAATAGATTCAGTCGATTCCTTCACATGTAAATATATCCATAATCCCACAGTTTGCTGACCAAACGGTCTAACGTGTGATTATTCCTTATATCTGTAAATACATTGACTTAAAATAAATCATACACAATGAATTGATATATACAATACACAATCGTATTTTATTTACACTGGTACTCATATTATCGATAGTACGCGTACTACGGAATGCTGAGCTCTCCCACCTTGAACACAGTCGTGGTCGGCGCACGGGCGCGCAACGGGCGGGCGCGAGCGCGGGCAGAGCGCGGCGCGGCGCTCCCGCCGGCGGCGCGCGCGGGCCCCGGCCGGAGCGCTCGGGCGCCACACGCAGCGCAACACGCGGTGCTGCAAGCCTTGCCCGCAAGGTCCTTTGCACTGTTGTGATGAAATTCCGGAAGGGTCCGTTAATAACAAAGAAATTCTCTTTTTAAGGCATAATTGTAATTTCAGCGACATTATGTTCACATAGTTATAGAATTTTATAAAAATATGAAGGTATTAAATAAATTAAGTTTAAATTTCCTATCAAGTTAGTGTTTCTTGGGAATAACCTCTTGATGTTTGCCATAATTTACCTTACTCCAAGGCCCCACAGCCCAAACTGGTTTACAAGATTGGGCTTCTCTCTTCGACTTCTCGGGTTGTTGACTGTAGACACAGGCTGAATCGGGCATTACTGTTCCGTTGTCAGAAACGCATTCAACGCGACGACGAACTATAGCTAAGGTAAAGGGAAAATGTTATATATATATGTATTAAGATATGTATATGATGTATATTCAGTTCAGTATAGTTTAACATAGTCAACTCAGTTAGGTAAATAAAACAGTCCAGAAATGTAGGTACATTTTGTACAAAAAACAGAATTTTCCATCTATATACAAGGAAACTCAGCTAAAAGATTCTATAGAAAATAACTAAGACCTTTCAAATTACAAATACATACATTTTTAAAGTAACAAAATTCTTACCAGCTCCAGAAGACAAGCAATTAACTGCTGACCAAGATCCAGATCTCCACGAAGCACAGCTATTGCTGGCACAGTCACGTAGCACGGTCGGGGGTGTCAGACCTCTTGACAGACACTCGTCAATTTCGACTGTAGTCGTCTGGTTCGGTAGTTTGTGCTATTTGGAACAAATAATTAATTAAAACTCGTCTAAATAGCCTAAAGTAATTTAGAAGTTATAACAAATAAAATATTCTAAAAGTATTTTTCAGTTGTTCTACCGCGAAACAGCAGTACTTAGGATTGTTGATTCTGGTTTGAAGGGTGAGTGAGCCAGTATTATTACAGGCACAAGGGACATAAGATCTTAGTTCCCAAGGTTGGTGGCGCATTGGCGATGTGGGCGAGGGTTGACATTTCTTACAATGCCAATGTCTATGGGCGTTGGTGACCACTTACCATCAGGTGGCCCATATGCTCGTCCGCCTTCCTATATTATAAAAAAAAAAATAGTAATTTTGGTAGAAAATATTTTGATTGAAAATGTGGTAACTTATATGGTACGGTAGGAATATTTACTGCGACAAATTGGAATATATTACTAGTATACTAATTCGAAAATTTACAATAATTAAAAAGAACAAGTGAGAATAATAATATTTTCTTATATAGTCTTTAATGAATATACAATTTTAAATTATAAACTACTATTGTATAAACCATGACCACTATGAATGCTAATAAAATATAATTAAAAATGAATTATTTTAATTATTTTACTGGTGGTAGAGCTTTGTGCAAGCTCGTCTGGGTAGGTACCACCCACTCATCAGATATTCTACCGCAAAACAGCAGTACTTGGTATTGTTGTATTCCGGTTTGAAGGGTGAGTAAGCCAGTGTAATTACAGGCACAAGGGACATAACATCTTAGTTCCCAAGGTTGATGGCGCATTGGTGATGTAAGCGATGGTTAACATTTCTTACAATACCAATGTCTAAGGGCGTTTGGTAACCACTTAGCATCAGGTGGCCCATATGCTAGTCCGCCTTCCTATTCTATAAAAAAAAAAATTATATTTTTAAATCAAATATTTTGTGAATAAAAAAAAACGAATTCAGTATTGTTCTTTTAGATAATAAAAAAATACCACGTTCAAATTCATTTATCTTTTGTAGAAGTATTACACGTACTTATTGATAGTTAAAGAAAAAACTAGCGCACTACTGACCTGACTTACGTACTATTGATGACCTGACCTAAAGAACAGCATCATCTATGCATAATATATTTAATTTCGAAAGCATACCATAACTTTCCAATGAACACTCGATGTTAATGAAAAATTTAAATCATAAGTAATAATTGAATTCAGCGTAAAATTAAATTCATATTCATGTAATATTGGAAAAGTTTCTCTGCTCTTAGTTAAATAGTTTCACTGAGTTTCTTGAGTTGGAAATTTCCTTTCATTAAATTCAAATCTGTATTAGCTTTGAATAACAAGCAAAATTGAAAATGTGAAATACGAGGTTTTTCCTAGGTTAAAATATTGTTACAAATAAAGACATATAAAATATAACTTATTTAAATTTAACAAAAAAATCTTCAATATAACATGTACAAGAGCCGAGATTGCCCAGAAGAGCCGAGATGGCCCAGTGGTAAGAACGCGTGAATCTAAACCGATGATCGTGGGTTCAAAACCAGGCAAGCAACACTGAATTTTCATGTCCTTAATATGTGATTATAATTCATCTCGTGTTTTACGGTGAAGGAAAACATCGTGAACCTGCATATGTCTAATTTAACTGAAATTCTGCCACACGTGTATTTCACCAACCCGCATTGGAGCAGCGTGGTGGAATAAGCTCTAAGCCTTCTCCTCGAAAAAGGAGAACAGGCCTTAGCCCAGCAGTGGGACTTTCACAGGCTGTTAGGATGATAATATGTACTTTTCAAACGCATATATGATAAGCCATAATACGTGTGTTCTAAACTTCAGTTCGAACTTGCACTTGAAATTAAGTTTTACAATACATAATACTTACATGACAAACGGCACCTCTTATTTGGTGGCCAACTTGACCACATGGAGCATTGCAAGATGACCATTCTGTGGTCTTCCACGTGTATTCATTTGTGTCGAATGTTGTGACCCTTTAAGTGACAAAAGAAAATTTTAATATACATTTTACAAATTACGAGTTGAAGTAGAAGTAACTTACTTATTATCCGACTCCGTTGTAGTTTCCACTAAGTCACCAATATTTTGTTTAACACTTTCAACTCTTGCTTCGTCAACAGTGTTTCTAATATAGTCCTCATTTACTATAATGATGTCAGAATCATCATCTTCTGGAACCACTATTTGTTTATCCTCAAGGTTGACAACTTTTACATGCGATGCCGTGCCATAATTTTGATACATCATAATTGGATCCACCATTCTCTGACCTCTCGAATTGCCAATGGTCTGAAAATTCCAAAACATCTGAACATATCAATGAAAAATGTTCTCGGACTTTTAAAACAGGTGCTATGAAAACAGACATAAAAATATTAAACCAATTTACAGACCACTATTCACAATTTAAGATATTACATTAGTAATAAAAACGATGTATTGGCTGAATTATTAGAATATAAATTGATGAAACCCAAATTTTATCAAACCCTTGTAACGTAAGAGTTAGTCATGAAGCCCATACGCTTGGTTACATTCTGGGTAACCAAAAATTTAATGAAATAGTACCACCAAAGATGTAGCATGCCATGGAAAACTTAACATAATTCTAGTCCAATAGAACCTAAAATCCCATGAGCCATGCTCTATTCTGGTAACGGCTCACCTGTAGTTGCATTACAAGGTAATGCAGACACGGCAATAACCTGGAGGCACCACTTCGTTTTGGTGGAAGCATCTGAGACGATACGGCAGTCTTCTTTAAATATCCGAATAGCAGCGTGCGAAAAATTTACGTTAATTGAAATTTTGGTCCCAAATTAGCACAATGTGCAATCGTTCATAATTTTGCTCTTTCATATCAGTACACTGATAACATGAGTTTTTTTGCGCTTTTAAGGGCTAACTTACTGGCTACTATTATTATGTTTACAATATTTGAATTTCGGATTGAAAAGTCAATTTGACTGGACTCGTATTTTTTTAGATAAAAGTTTTGAAACAATTATTTTTTAAGGCATTTGGTAACATCCGTTATATTATTAATCCTTAAAAAAGTTGAGTTAAATAATATAAAAAAATATTATTAATTATCCTTAAAAAGGTTTAGTTAAATGATACAAATACTGTAAATAATACGAAATGCAATACATAAAAAATCTGCTAAATCTAATATGTAATGGTACTTACAAATATATTTAATTTAGAACATATGTACATATTATAAATTATAGTCTTGAGCTGTAAATAAAAAAGTACTCTTTTCTCGAACTTGTTTAATATATTTTAAGATCATTCATTCTTCTCTTATCAGAATTTTAAGTGTCGTTTTAATGCTACATAAGTCTGGCCTGAATAAAACCAGTGACTTGTATAGGTGTCTATAATACAATGATTTGCTATCTACTGTAATTCAGCTAAGTTCAACAATAAAAGGGGCATAGTAAACTTTATAGCCGGCTTTATAGCTGTAATAAAATTATTATTGAATGTATATTATACTAGTGGGCAATAAAGAACGTTAGGGACAAGGTTATTTCAAGGCCGAATAGAGATTTTCATTTTTGTCGGTTTGTAAATGAAATGAAAAAATCGTTATAAACTTACGCGATCTTGTTCGAAAAGAAATATTATGGCACGTTTTTGTTTAGTAATAATTCATTTTAAAATTTACTTAATTATAATCAATCGTATAAGCTTTTAGTTAAACATTAAGAAAAATATATCAATCAGATCTAACTACCAACATTTTATGAACTTAAATTCAGATTTGGGAAAATTAAATAAAGAAGCGTTAAAGGCTGAAAGAAATAAGAAGGAGCAAAGTATTTAGAATTTTAATGTAAATGAAGTAAATTGTATTTAATTCCGTTATTAAGTCATTTAGTATTCACAAGGAGTCCGAAAATGTCGATAAACTTAGACTTTACAATAATATTTCTCACATAATTCTAGACATTCTAATAGATCGGTTACACGCAACCGATTTGCGCATTTAAGCTGCATTTATTAACCTTATATATCAAATATTTTACTTTGGTTTAAAACCGCGTAATGTCAAATAATATCAATTAAATAGTAAATGGAAAATCGTGTGAAATTTTTTACAATACAGATACACATATACATACAAGCAAACGTCGATATTTGCACGACACTGTTCACTTGCACGTGCTTTAATGAGCAAATTCGTTTACACAAGTAAGCGCGTTAGAGCATGTAACCGGCCTTTATGATTTCTTGTACTTAATATTCCGTACTCGTAAAAGAGTTATACTATTTTCATTTCTCAGCGGACGACTTAGAATATTTAATACCAATAAATTTAGAAGTTATGATTTTTATTGTAGAAAATTTATTACAGATTCCATAAAGAAGCTTGCGATAGCATTGTTAATGTTATTTATTATTTTATTTGTCATTCTGTTTTATATGTTTTAACGTTTAAAGAACGTTTTAGTATGAAAAACATCGTATTAGATCCTTAGAAATAAAACTATAATCGGTTTAATTGTGATATAACTAATAACAAATCATCATATGTCTTTCTATAAAGTATTATTTTGATATGAATGCTTTTACATATTATAATTATAATAAAATATTTCTTTTTTAGGTGACATTGTTTTTGTCTCAAATAACCACATATATAAAATATACTTATACTATATAACTATTATAATTATATAATTTTAAACTTAATATTTTGTTCCGTTTAAACAACTCCAATTTTACCTATTTTTATTACGACTTAATGTACGATTTGATTAGTTTTACTTTATTTAATTAATCCTATCCGCAGCACATAATATATCCTTTGAATTATTTTTTTTAATGGAAAAAGGAATCCTCACTATTAAACAGGTCAACTAGCGAAGATACAATACACGACAGAAAAACATAAGAATACATTTGTATCTATCTTTTTCCACAAAAAATATTCAAAGATTTCTTACCTCGTTTTCATCGTAGATGTCTCGGGCTTGTGAATTGTAGCTCGGTGAGGCTTTCGTGCTTGTGGTACCAGCATTCCCGTACAGTGCATCCCGGACCTTATCTATTTTACCTGATAATGAAAAATCATAAAAAACACATGAATACCACCATAAAATATCCTACAGTGCGAACTATTGCAAGGACAGGCAATCTCAAGCTATTTGCGAAGAACACTTTCACTATAGTGATAAATAAGGCAGAAGCCTTGCAACAACAGAAGCAAGCACGTAAGACTTTAGTTTTATGCCCAAACTCTGTCTATCTCTCTCTCTCTCTCTTAGATCGTGTCGGATTGTCATCCTATTGAATTGTGTATGTAAATGTATGAAAATAATTAATATACATATGTATGTATTCATGCTGTTAGGGCGATATAATTTATTTGTAACATATTCATACAAACATATTATAATTATAAATATTCATATTTTTTGTACAGGTTAAAAGAGAAAATGATACCAAATTTTGTCGCAGTCTCTTGATATTGTAAAATAATAAATTAGCCCTTACAAATCCCAATTCAAAGTGCTCTTAATATCATTTCGGGCGATCTTTTGAAATTATATTTAATACTTAATATAGTAAAAATGTTATGGCGTTTCTGTTCTCTTAAAGTAATGTAATGAAATAACGTACAGTCCCTTAGTTAGCTTTTGATATTTCATTTATTAATTTTAAACATAAACTCACCAAACATATTGCAAAAAATTGGTAAATTTACCAAAAAAATAAATGTATTTTAAAAAAAAGACTGAATACCTAAATGTAAAAAGCAGACATTTTTTATATAAAACAGGGAGTAACATAAAAACAGAAAATATTTACTAAATAACTATCTGAAATGTCTGCAACCGTGATGTGTCCCGAACGGGTGTAACATTTAGATTCTATTGATTTTGAAGACACAACACTGATTTTCAATGGTGTTTATGACAATAAATATAAATTTAAATATAAATAATATGACATCTTATTTACCCACCAGTTTTGATTTCAATTTACCTTTCTGTCGATTCTTATAGCTTTTCTTCTGGTCTGGAGGGCGTTGCTCGTGCGACTGATCATCTGATCTTCCCCCTATCATGGCTCGATACCGACCATCAGCTCTGCTTTCAAAAAAGAATAACATTAAACAATAACATAACATTTCTGGATTGGAACAAGTTATTTGAATTCAAAATATATTTTTTTTATAGAATAGGAAGGCGGACGAGCATATGGGCCACCTGATGGTAAGTGGTCAACGCCAACGCTATAGACTTTGGCATTGTAAGAAATGTTAACCATCGCTTACATCACCAATGCGCCATCAACCTCGGGAACTAAGATGTTATGTCCCTTGTGCCTGTAATTACTAATTACAATTAATGAATAAAAGGAATTTCGAGGTTAATTTGACTGATGCGTTATTTTTTTTATGATAGTACCTATCAGAAAGTGGCGACGATGGTTCATCCAAGGCTTTATGCCTTTCAATTTCTTCACTCGATGGAAACTCTCCAGGTCTTGGTTTTACAAGTAAAGTTAAATTAGCACTGGATCTTCCCGCCACGCATGTGTAGACTCCATGATCTCGGAGAGAAAGAGACGTAATGCGAAGAGCGCCCTGTGATAGAAAGATAGAGATATATAGATTTAATTTTTATTATGATATCTTGTTGTGAACTTTTTAAAATTATTAAGCTTGGTAACAATAATCTGACTGAATAAAACTGATTGAATTTTCACTATGTCAATATTTTATCTCAGTATAAATATATGTTTGAGGACGAATTGAATCATTAACGCTGTGATTAAGCAAATATTTCTATTACATTTTGTTAACGAAATAACAATGTTTTTAATTGGCTTTGGAAATATAAAAGATTTTCAATAAGTATGTTTATTTTCAGCCAAGCCAAAAATGCAGAAATTAATCAAATAATTTAAATATTTTATATAATTTCATTGATATTGGTATTGTGCAATGTTTAATTTTTTATTTTTTTAGATGGGTGTAATTATGTTTTAGGAAAAATAAAAATCAATTAAATGAGAAAAGTAAGAGTTATATGTGTATATGTCATTATTATTTTATAACGTCCAAGCAAATCCAACCACTGGCTTACCAAGGTCTTATTCACATTTATTAAAATAGTTCCAAAAAGGCTTTCACGGAGTTAATTAATTCATTTGAACAATAGTTCGTAAAAGCTTTGTACGTTGTATGAGTGTTTATATTTAGTTTGAGAAAATTTATAATTGAATATAAGCGGAAATTGCCTTTCTAGTGACGTGGAGCATAGTGAATTTAATAAAAGTTTTTTTTTAATTGGCTGAGGCAAAAGTCTATTATATTCAATGCGATACTCTGGATAAAAAAAGTAAAAATAGGTTGATATTTGAAAATTTATAATTACTTGTTTTGTAAAGGATGACCTAATACCGCGCCGTAATACTCACTAAAAACCAGCGTTACCCTCTCCGTCTATTATCTCACGGTTGGTCTACCTATGCGGGCCTATATTCCTGAGGAGGTTCCCAGATAGAGGGAAGAAACTTAGCCCTGGTCACTCTTACGTCGAGAGTAAAGTGCCTAGAACACCGAAGTGTCCTCCTCGGTCTTCTTCGGCGGATTAGATCAGCGAAGACACTGTCCTCACGCTGCCACACCACAGAAGGAGAACATCTCCAACGAGCACCTCTCACTGCCAGGCATGGCCTTTTCACGCTCGGCAATGAGAGAATTACGCCGACTATAGCTACCAGGGAAAGCCTCTGGAGGCTTCACGCATCACACTCCGTTAGTTTGTGGTGCCCCGTATTCAGAACCGGGTATATACTGACAATTTGCGGTTAGACGTTCACGTGTTCTAACCAATGGGCCATCGAAGTTCATGTTAGTATTTCAATAATTTTGTGTATTTTAAGGACACAACATATGCCTGTAGCCTAACATTCCTCCCTCGAGTATATAAAGCCAATTTAGTAACATTATTACCTCCAACATTCAATTAAATTTAAAACAAGTTACGATCGGAATCCACCAAAGCGATAAGTTAGAAATGTTCAGTCTAGACACGTGGGTTAGCAATGTGGATTTATCCTCTCACATTAAATGCTCTTTAGCCACAATTAACAACAGTAAAAGTAATTATAATAAAGCAGTTTTAAAATTATTATCTGAACGGGCAATTACAGAAATATATTCTTCATTTTATCAAGTGTTTACAGATGCTTCGAAAGATAACTCTGATATTGGTGTTGCTTTTTATGACCCCCAAGCTAATACTAGTTGTCAACTTAGAGTAGATACTAAGATATCAGTAATGCGTGCAGAGCTATTAGGCATTGTGGAGGCTTTATCATATATCAGTTCTATAGAATGTGATAGATTTGTAATCCTGTCAGATTCTAAAATTGCTCTCCAGCATGTGGCTCGGTCTACCTCGACCTTTCGAGGAATTCCGATAGCCTATACCATCTTGAAATCTATTCTAAGTTTCTCTCGTCAAAATAAAAAAGTGATATTACAGTGGATACCTGCTCATATTGGCATAGAAAATAATGAAAAGGTTGATATACTAGCAAAAGATACAATAAAGTAGAAAATACCATTTCGTGAATGGTATTTTCTACCACTGCCTACCATATCATTCGGAATTATTATATTTGGCTAAACAAAGATTGTACAAATTTTGGAGAGAGTATTTTGATGAGCGATCGCATACTAAGGGGGTCTGGTACAGAACAATGCAGCCTGGCCTATGGAAAAGTCTTTGGTTTGATGGTGCAAATATGACCAGGTCTTCAATTGTTACAGCTCTTCGACTTCGTTCCGGACACATTCCATTAAATAATTTGGTTTCCTTATGGGTAAAACACCCTCACCTAATTGCAGTATATGTAATATCATAGAAGACACGTATCATGTAATAATGGAGTGTGCTCGAAACGAAGCTGATAGAATATATTTTTTACGTTTAATTAATTATTGCGGAGAGGTGGGGGCATGTAACAGTGTCCTCGCTGACCCTACATCAGAACCAGCGAAAGTTTTGTACAAGCTAGTGAATGATCTTATTAAGAATGATGTAAACGCTATGACATGAATGATGTAATTAAGCAATGTGAAAAGTTTAATGTTCTGTTAGCACTATGAGGGTGGCATTTTCTTAAAGAAAAACCCTCTTTAAAGAAATGAATTAAAAAAAAAAAAAAAAAAGTTACGATCGATCGATAGAAATGCCATTGATATTGTATTATTCAAAATATACTGTTACAACATTCTTGCCAACATTCCACGCGGTCTTGATTTGTACACTAGCTATTATAAATTTTTATTTGTATATAATTAAGGCCTTAATGTAAATATATTTTTAATAAATAAATGATGAAATACAATATTAATTTATCGTCAATATTTACGATTAGAATTAGAACATTCCTACGAATTATAATATCTGATTTGTTTAAATAGATAAGAAAAGTGACGAAACATAAGACTTGGTATTATGTTATATAATTTTATTTATATAAGATGAGGTTCGGGACAATTACATTTAATTTTATTATTTAAACAAATTAATTAATATCTTCTTCAAATACACTCCTATATTTAAATCGATGTACTGAAAAGAATTGCCAGCAAAATCATTAACGATATCTCGGAAAATATTAACAATAGAGAAAAAGTTTCAAATAAAAAAGATGGGAAGTTTTATCTTCTACAAAAAAGTTATTTACTGTTTTTAACGTAACCGCACCGTTACTGAGATATTTGCAAAAAGATGTTTTTCAAGAAGGCGGCTAACGCTCGCGGTCTGGGCTAGCCTCTAACATAATAAAATCGAAATATTGAGTAACGTGATTTTATGCAGAGCGAATGCATTTTTGGTGCTAAGATTCCTAGACTAAACAGTTACAAGTTATATTAATTGATTACAATAAAAGTAATTTATACCGTTCGAAAATCAATGAACAATAACTCTTTAGCACTATTAACAGTTAAATCAGTTTAGAGACGTTTTTGTGTTTGTAATAGCGTACCGCGTAGTGTCAGCAGATTAATAAATTTAATTTTTTATAATTTTTATAAGATTATGAATTATAAGTAATAATAATAATAGTATGCATTTACTAACTGAAATTATGACGATGAAGAATTGACTCAAGAGTTTACTAAATTTAAGAAACGATATCTTCTGCTTACAGATGGATAAATCTACGAGGCGTAATTTTTAAGCGTACCAAAATTATTGTGTCTCAATCTTTATCACGTAAGAACTTATAAGGACTTTTAATGTCATCTCGTAGCTCAAAAGCAATCGGTTATCTGTGTACAATAACGCTTCTGTAAATAGCAATCTGACATAGGTCAATTATAAATAAACGCTGTAAATACTTTTAAGCTGTAACAAAATTTATAGTAAAATGTTTTTGCTAGGGTAATTTATAGGCAGTTGTTGCCAACTGCGAACCATTTCTTATTCTGGGGCAGTTGACAAAAAGCCTTGGTTCTATCGACAGGTTGAATGAATTAGTTTGGGGTTTGGGCAGTTGGGTGTGAATTTCGGATACCTAACTGCTTAGATTAGTATTTATACAAATAATACTGTGTATATTTGTTCATATTGTGTGATAATATAATATATATTATAAAGCTGAGATGGCCCTGTGGTAAGAACGCGTGTATCTTAACCGATGATCGTTGGTTCAAACCCGGGCAAGCACCACTGAATTTTCATGTGCTTGATTTGCGATTATAATTAATCTCGTGCTTTACGGTGAAGGAAAACATCGTGAGGAAACCTGCATGTGTCTAATTTCACTGAAGTTCTGCCACATGTGAATTCTACCAACCCGCATTGGAGCAGCGTGGTGGAATAAGCTCCAAACCTTCTCAAAAAGAGGAGAGGAGGCCTTTAGCCCAGTAGTGGGACATTCACAGGCTGTTACGGTACGGATATATTATAAAGATTTTAAGAAAGAAGCAATTAAAAATAATCATAAATTTCTAAACGCTTTCTTCATTTACTATTATTATGAAGTATTTGTAATTCTTTCTAACTTAAGTCCATGTATAATTAAAGTTCAAACAGAAAGCCACTGTACTATGGCACCCTCTTCCAGGAGCCTTGGAAGGCTTGGAGCTTCTTTCAACACGCTGCTCAAACGCCGGTTGTTGAATATATACATGTACAGTATGTATGTATATGGCAGAATTTCAACCGATACATGCACGTTTTTTAAAGATTATTTCCTTTACCACTGAGACAAAAATTTAATGAATTACACACACATATTGAGCATATGAAAACTTACGGACTTATAAACGTTGCTTAGCTAGCTTTAGTTAAACATTGATTTCACTCTTTCTGTCATTTTTGATTTGACATTCGAAACAAAAAAACACAATTGTTTAATCATAATTTTCGGTTAAGCTTCACGTATTCTAACCACCTTGGCTGATATAAGTCAAACATATATTATTATTATTAAAAGACCAGTGAACAAATATAATATCTTACCTTTTTAGATATTTTGTATTTCTTCGACTTCGTAATAATTTGATGGTCCTTCGCCCACTGGATCTTCGTCCTATTGTATCCCTTCACTGGACATTTGATTTTTACTTGCGTTCCATAAAATATTGTCGCTGAACCGCCGACTTTTACGGTCACCTGCAGATAATAATATTAAATGAAAGAAAATCCTTACTCTTCGTTTATTTTAACGGTCTTTTTCAGTATAGAAGGGTCGTTACATGACGTCTTTTCGTATATTCCATTATAGGTTTTATGATAAACACGCAAATGGCATATTCAATGAAAATTACTCACCTCTTTTTCAATTAAATAATCACCATAATTTAACGTTGCTGACTATGAGACTTAATTTGTCTAATTAATAATAAATTATCAGTCAAATCAATTACAAGTAAATTTTACGTGAACACACTTTGTCAATTTCAAGTAAAAATACAATAGTAATTATGTTCTTATTAGATAAATTATCGATAACAATTAATATATATGTCGCTGGCTTTTGAACCGCAGGTTTTTCTTGGATTCAAGATATTTTTTCCGAAATGGTGAAATTTTTTTACAATTAATATAACACTTCTTTTTGACATTAATAAATTGATATAATTTAATATAAGTTTGTTATTTGATTGAAAGCTTATCTATAAATGTACTGTAATGTAAGTAAAGTTAAAATAATCTAAAATATTATACAAATAAATCTTCAAGTAAAGTCTTTGATTGCAACGTACTTTTTTCTTCTTCGGATCGTGCTGAATATATGAAGAATTCGCCAAAGATATTTCTGGAGATGATGTATCCAATAAACATGGTCGGCTGTTACAAGACTTGGTGATAGCTGGTCGCGGGGAGTTGCACTGAGACGCTGGACGCTCCACCACGTGAGATTGCGCCATAATTTGTTTACATATCACCTGATAAAAAAAATGACGAAATGATGAAAAATGATGATATGATGACACTTTGAACTTGTTTAGTGAGTGCATAGCTCTTAATAACAGGCTTTTGTCAAATCATATCTCCGTTAGTTTTATTAAAAAACACTTTCCACTAAACTTCAAAAAAAATTATTAATCCGTCTTAGAAATTGAAACCAGATCCTTGAGATCTCCAACCTTATAAGAAAGTAATTAGACCAGACAGTTAAGAAATAAAAAGTCTATATATTAAACGAATCGTACAATGAGCAAACTAATCTCGGCACTAAGATGCTTATAAACTCAACGGTCGCTCAAAAGTACTACAAATAGCTAAAGAAAATGAGATTTCTCTCTTTGTGTATTTTGCTAAATAGCTTTGAACGTGTTAATCTTGGAAATAAGCCTTAATTAGTTGATGATAAAATACTTTATTCTTATAAGATAGATTATTTAATTTAAAAGTATTTAACGAAGTCAATAGCACTATTAGCATTGACAATTCATAGGACAAGGATGATGCATTTAATAAAACTAACTACTCTTAATTTAAAGTTAATTAATATTCTATATTATAAAAAATATTTTAATAATTGCTTCAAATTAATTTAGAATAAAAATATGGAAACATTACTGGTAATGTTATTAACGTTCTATTCATGTCAAGTATAACATTGAATTTGTACTATATCGATGTACAATGAGAAAATGTATTTACTAGATCATTTAGGACTTCACTGGTTACCACCAGCTTTGTGCAAGCTCGTCTGGGTAGGTACCACCCACTCATCAGATATTCTACCGCAAAACAGCAGTACTTGGTATTGTTGTGTTCCGGTTTGAAGGGTGAGTGAGCCAGTGTAATTACAGGCGCAAGGGACATAACATCTCATCTAGTTCCCAAGGTTAGTGGCGCATTGGTGATGTAAGCGATGGTTAACATTTCTTACAATGCCAATGTCTATGGGCGTTGGTGACCACCTACCATCAGGTGGCCCATATGCTCGTCCAACCTTCCCATTCTATAAAAAAATAAAAAAAACGTTACAAAAGGTTCAGTTTTAAGTTTGCAGATATGTGGTTTGTTGTTTTTTAAATAAATTTTCAAATTAAAATAAAAATATTATTAAGGCAGAAATAGTCTCCCGACAAACAATTATGAGACAATTGATCTTCTCTCGTTGGCTTGGCATCCGAGAAATACGAAGCCGTATTTATCGGATGTCGAAATTTTATTCAATATGTTTTTATTTATACCATCATTTTTCTTGCTGTTATTCATAGGTAGATTTTGGCTGCTTGACTCCAGGTCTGTTTCTAATTTAGCATTGGAAATGGTCTTGCTAGTTGTTTATTTGTCTCCTTAACTTTTTATAGGTACTAAGTGCTAATATTTTTTATGGATTAAAATTTTGTCTTGATGAGACGTGTCTTGTTTTGTTGTTGATTTTACTAAACATACTTCTCTTTGCTTCATGCCACCACCACAAGTCTTGGAGCACTTCGACCATTCAGCAGCGTGCCATCGAACAGGACAGTCAAGGACGTTACAATATTGTCTGTCTGGTGGCGGTGGTTGTGGACACATACTGTTTGGTACGACCACTGTGTTTGTTCCACCTCGGGTTACCTGTTAATACATTTTTGAATTCATTATTACTATTTAATGATTTTTCGTAAACCATGCACACTATACTTTTACTGTGCACAGTTGAAAAAAAATCATATCTCTTTTCGATTCCTATTCAACTAATACCGACTAACTATTTTTTAAGCGATGTCTGAAGAAAATGGAAAGCTATCATAAATCAGATGTTTATACATGTCTGAATAAATTATTTTTATATATTTTTTATCATGAACACTCCATGTTTCCTATTCAATCCGATTCCAACGTAAATAAAACAACAAAATCTAAGATGAAAACGCAACTCGCTAGAGATTTTCCAACTTACCTCGTGAATGCATGTGACTTCTCGAGTCTGAATACCGATTCCACACGACTTGGTGCATTGAGAAAACTCCGTGTAATTCCACCTGCAAAGATACTTATGTATACTTAAACACTTTGTGATACAGTGGATTTGACAATAATGTTCTTAAAAAAAATGTTACATTGTTTAAATAAAATTTGAATTCTTTGGATTTTTTTGTTACCTGATTATAGTTAATGTAAATCATATTTTTTAAGACTATTATTTTCTTTTATACATTATTTTTTGTTTGAACTCGAGTATTTTTGCGCTATTTGAGTTTTAATTGTTATTAATAATTGCAATTTATATGAGAGGATGGTCCAGTGCTTGGAACATGTAAATCTTAACTGATTGCGTGTTCAAATCCAAATAAGCATCACCATCTCTAAGCACAATTTAAATGCTCTTTATTGGCTATAATCATTCATTTCTCCCGCGATCTATCTAGTCTCTCTTGAGAATTACCGTCGTGGTCGAAATCGCCCCTGACCAATTCTACTAACAAATTGTCACTTTATCGCAACCGAATCGAAACGTAATCGCTGCCGTTTAACTGATTTCCTATCTACTAAAAATCGGTCGAAGTTAGATCGTAATAGAGTTGGAAATCATAACAGTTATAATAGAAATGTTCCGAGGACATCATTACTTCGCTAATAGCACTTATAACAATATTGAGCTTTAATAGTCTTCGCATTATATGGTAATTACATAAACACACAGAACATAGTAATACACATTATGATATAAATCTCTTAATGTACCAAAACGTTACATGAATTTTATTTACGTCGCTAATTTGTGAAAATTAGCTACCCTACAAATGAAAAGACGTAAAGTCTTCTTTAAACATTCCCCATGTTTTTATTATTTTTAGCGCAACTGTTATTATCTTCCCCTCAATGATTCGCGCAACTAAACCACGGCCCCTAGTCCCCGGCAGCCCTGCTATTCCTAGCCTTGGTAACAGTTGTGGTAATGGCGGGGCAGGGGGTGCTAAGAATCCCCGGCAGATTTCGTGGTACCAACACCGACGACCTCTGGCCCTGGCAACATATAACACGCGTACACTGCGGACCGACGAGAAGATCATCGAACTGGATGAAGAACTGAGCAGATTACACTGGGATATCGTCGGATTATCCGAAGTCCGAAGACAGGGGGAGGATACGATGATCCTTAAATCCGGTAACCTTCTCTATTTCCGAGAGGGCGATCAACTGTCTCAAGGTGGTGTCGGGTTCATAGTCCACAAGTCCCTCGTTAACAACGTTGTGAAAATCGAGAGCGTGTCGACTAGGGTGGCGTACCTTATACTCAGAATCACCAAGCGGTATTCTTTGAAGGTCATACAGGTATACGCGCCGACTTCGACACACTCCGACGATGAGGTTGAGGTCATGTATGAGGATTTATCTAAAGCCATACATACCAATAAGACTCATTTCACTGTTGTAATGGGGGACTTTAACGCAAAGCTGGGCAAACGATTCGGTGATGAGTTAAAGGTGGGACCACATGGAATTGGAGACCGCAACCCTCGGGGCCAGATGTTGGCCGACTTTTTGGAGAAGGAGGGACTCTTTATGATGAACTCCTTTTTCAAGAAGCCAGGTCAACGTAAATGGATCTGGGTGAGCCCTGATGGGAAAACCAAGAATGAGTTAGACTTCATCTTGTCGACGAGAAGACAAATATTTAATGACGTCTCCGTGATCAATGCAATAAAAACTGGGAGCGATCACAGACTAGTAAGAGGCTCATTAAATATCAATGTTAAATTCTCTCCCGACTGATGAAGTCTACGTTCCGACCATCACCTCTTCAAATTCGAAATCCCGGAGCCTTTCAGCTCGAACTCCAAAACCGATTCGATTGCCTAGCAGACTGCGAGGAAGTGGACACACACAACGACAGGTTTGTGGAAACTGTCCGTACGGCTGGGTTTAAGACCTTCAAGACCAGCTGTACAAAAGGAACCAAAAAGATCGCTGCTTCTACCCTACGGATTATGGAGGAAAGACGGAAAATGATTCTGACATCCCCAGCTGATGCTGCCAGCTATCGGCTGATCAACAGACAGATTTCAAAGTCTCTAACTCGTGACACTTGCCAATTTAATACAATGCCCATTAAAGAGGCCATCGAGCGGAACAAAGACTCTAAAGTGTTCGCCAGAGATCTGTCTGTTGGGCAGAGTCAACTGACAAGGCTGAAAAGTTCTACGGTCAGCTGTACACGACAGCTCAATCACCTGTCAGTAGTCATGCTGCAGATCCCAGAGCAAGACTAACCCGACACTACACTGAAGATTTTCAGGACGTCAGTCTTTTCGAGATTAGAATGGCTCTCGAACAACTCAAAAACAACAAGGCACCTGGTGATGATGGTATTACCGCCGAGCTTCTGAAGGCGGGTGGTACACCGATTCTCAGGGCTCTTCAGAGGCTTTTTAAATACCTCATAGCCAAAGGTCAAACGCCAAAGGCATGGCACAGAAGTGTGGTGGTACTTTTCTTTAAGAAGGGTGATAAAACCCTTCTGAAGAATTACAGGCCCATCTCACTGCTGAGCCACGTTTACAAGTTGTTTTCGAGAGTCATTACGAATCGTCTCGAGCAAAGGCTTGACGACTTCCAGCCACCCGAACAAGCCGGATTCCGGAAAGGCTTTAGCACCATAGACCACATACATACGCTGCAGCAAGTTATACAGAAGACTGAGGAGTATAACCAGCCACTTTGCTTAGCGTTTTTTTTTTATAGAATAGGAAGTTGGACGAGTATATGGGCCACCTGATGGTAAGTGGTTACCAAACGCCCTTTGACATTGGCATGGTAAGAAATGTCAACCATCGCTTATAGCCAATGCGCCACCAACCTTGGGAACTAAGATTTTATTTCCCTTGTGCCTGTAATTACACTGGCTCACTCACCCTTCAAACCGGAACACAACAATATCAAGTATTGCTGTTTTGCGGTAGAATATCTGATGAGTGGGTGGTACCTACCCAGACGAGCTTGCACAAAGCCCTACCACCAGTAATTGTGGACTATGAGAAAGCCTTTGATTCGATCGAAACCTGGGCCGTGCTGAATTCTCTTTAAAGGTGCCAAATTGATTATCGGTATATCAGGGTGTTAAAGTGCTTATACGAGAACGCCACCATGTCGATCCGACTCCAGGATCAGAACTCAAAACCTATCTAACTGCAGAGAGGTGTAAGACAGGGAGACGTGATATCTCCAAAACTGTTTACCGCTGCATTGGAAGATGTTTTCAAGCTTCTGGACTGGAACGGACTTGGCATCAATATCAACGGCGAGTACATCACTCATCTTCGATTTGCCGATGACATTGTAATTATGGCTGAGACCTTGGAAGACCTCGGCACTATGCTCGATGACCTCAGCAGGGTGTCCCAACAAGTGAGTCTAAAAATGAACATGGACAAGACGAAAATCATGTCGAACATCCATGTTGCACCCACTCAAGTCAAGGTTGGAAATTCTGCACTCGAAGTTGTAGACAACTATGTCTACCTAGGTCAGACCATCCAACTAGGTAGGTCCAACTTCGAGAAAGAGGTCAATCGTCGAATTCAACTCGGCTGGGCAGCGTTCGGGAAGCTACACGATATCTTCTCATCCCAAATACCGCAGTGTCTCAAGTCGAAAGTCTTCGACCAGTGTGTGTTGCCAGTGATGACTTATGGATCAGAGACGTGGTCGCTCACAATGGGCCTCATAAGAAGGCTCAAGGTCACTCAAAGGGCAATGGAGAGGGCTATGCTCGGAGTTTCTCTGCGAGATCGAATCAGAAATGATAAAATCCGCAGGCGAACCAAAGTAACCGACATAGCCCGAAGAATTGCTAAATTGAAGTGGCAGTGGGCGGGGCACATTGCTCGCAGAACCGACGGCCGCTGGGGCAGGAAGGTTCTCGACTGGCGATAACGAACCGGAAGACGCAGCGTGGGTAGGCCCCCTACAAGGTGGACCGACGACTTAGAACGAGTCGCGGGAAGCCGTTGGATGCGGGCAGCGCAAGATCGGCCAACGTGGAAATCCTTGGGGGAGGCCTTTGTCCAGCAGTGGACGTCTTTCGGCTGATATTACATGTTTTTATCTTTAATAATATGCTGGACGTGTCGACATTTGCACCTTTTGTGGTCACAAGCAGACACCGTCAGCAAAACATGTATTCTTAGATTATGTTTTATAGACACAAAAATAGTGTATATTAATTTTTTCAAAGATAATTAAATGTAACACCAATAAAACATATATTGGTGGAAAAATATAATTAGTTATATGCCATTTCGACATTTAAATATGACGCAATACAAGAACACCATTATATGAGGTACAATTTACAGACGATATATTTCAGACTTATATATTAAACCGTAACAGTAGTTTTAACGCAATGCACTGGTTAAACACTATTCCAGGGAGCTTTATATGTAATTTAATGTTATTTCCACGAACGCGAAATACAAACAGACCGAGCAAATTCCAATCTTATCTTAATAGAAATAGAGCTTAAAACAGCTTAAAAAACTACAGTGGTCTGGTACACTAACATAATGCAGTGTAAACGTGTTAAAATATAAATTGAGCTAGTTACCGTTGCTATAGGGTAATGTATTAAAAATAAACGACTGCCTTTTGACACGAGAAATATGACACCGGTAGAACTGCCATCGTTGCATTGTTTAGGGCTTATGTTTTGAGTTTTCTTTTAAAGATTAAAGATATGACGTAAATTTTTGTTCACGAAGTTATTCTTGTTGCATCGAATATTTTAGATTTGACCAATGTGTGTGTTGATATGTGTGTGTAGTCTTTATATAGTTGTATTATAGTTTTTAGATTTTAACGATTTTTAAGTTGATTTTTGTAACGTGAAATAGTCAACGCTTTAGCGAGAGGTTTTTCAAGTGAGGCGAACATAATTCATTTAAGTCACGCATACTAAGTGAGACGCGATTGTTGCAATGTTGTTTCTCACGGAGACACAAATACTCCGTCCTGCCGATACCAGCTACCTTAATTATCCCGGCTACACGCTTGAAGAATCCTTCAAAGCGAAAGCCGGAGTATGCTTGTTCGTCGGGACGGATGTTTGCTGTCACCGACTGCGCTGCTTGGAGGACCCCTCCTTCTCCATGTTGGTGGTACGTGTGGACCTGGTTCGTCAGAGCCGAGTCTACGTGTGCCTCTACAGATCCCACAATGGTGACTTGGAGACAAGCCGATTATTTGACCATCTTAGTCGGGTGGCAGATGCTGCGCAAGAGCAATTTCCTAACGCGGAATTGGTGTTTTTGGGGGATTTTAATGCTCACCACGAATCCTGGTTGAAATCCCTCAAAACTGACCATGCTGGAAGGACTGCTCATGCTTTTGCTCTCACACATGACTTGACCCAACTGGTTGATCAGCCCACCAGGATCCCAGACATTGATGGGCAAGCACCTTCTCTACTGGACCTTCTGCTGACTTCTCACCCGGTGGAATATCAGGTTGTGGTTCAGGCTCCTCTTGGCTCTTCGGATCACAGCCTTATTTCTACCAGAGTGCCACAGGCCAAGCTGCCGCCACTAGCGGTATGCAAACGTCGCGTTTGGCACTATAAGTCGGCGGATTGGGACTCACTGAAAGCAAACTATAATAAAAATTCCAAGTCCTGTAGAAAGGCATACACGAGAGCGGATGCACAGCGCATTGTACAGATTGGTCATGACCTTGTTTCGCATCCTAGGGGCTCCCGTAGCTTCTGGCGTCTGACCAAGTCTGTGCAAAACAATTTCTGCCAACCTTCGCTGCCACCGCTCAGAAATCCGGACGGATCGCTAGCTCACAGTCCGCAAGAGCAAGCTGATCTCCTGGCTAAACTCTTTGCCGACAATTCCGTCATCGATGATTGTAGTGCACTGCCACCTACAATACCTGCATGTGGCCATACGATGCCTGACATTAAAATCAGGCAACGTGATGTGCGTGCGGAGCTGCAATCACTTGATGTACGGAAAGCTAGCGGTCCCGATGGAATACCAGCCATAGTGCTGAAGAAGTGCGCAGCGGAGCTGTCTCCTGTGTTAACGCGCCTGTTCCAACTTTCTCTCTCTTCGGGAAGTGTGCCGGAGGCTTGGAGAAGAGCTAATGTGCAAGCGGTTCCCAAAAAAGGGGATCGGTCTGACCCGGCAAATTATCGGCCAATAGCTATCACCTCAGTACTTTGTAAGGTGATGGAACGGATTTTAAACAACCAACTGATCCATTACCTAGAAGATCACTGTCTAATTAATGATCGTCAGTACGGGTTTCGACCAAAACGGTCCACAGGTGATCTTCTAGCGTACGTAACACACCTCTGGGGTGAAGCTATCGACAAGCATGGAGAATCGTTGGCTGTCAGCCTCGATATCTCCAAGGCTTTCGACAGGGTCTGGCACAGAAGTCTTCTCTCCAAGCTACCGGCATATGGTCTGCCTGCTCAGCTATGCACCTGGATTGCCAGCATCCTACACAAGCGTAGCCTTCGTGTTTTAGTAGATGGTTGCGCTTCACAATTCTATGTAGTGAATGCTGGGGTCCCCCAGGGATCTGTGCTATCTCCAACACTCTTTCTTTTGCATATCAATGATATGCTCTCCCTTGGGAACATACATTGCTATGCAGATGATAGTACAGTGCATGGTGGATACCACGGACGCGCAGTGGCTGGGCGGGCGGAAACTGAGGAGAGGCGGGAGAATCTTGTCATTGAACTCGATAGGACGTTAGAGCTCATCGCCAAATGGGGCTCTGATAATCTTGTTGAGTTTAATGCCAAGAAAACACAGGTATGCGCTCTCACGGCGAAAAAGTCAACATTTTCCCCTCTTCCCTCCCTCTGTGGTACTCCGCTGGTGATGCAAAGCAAAATCGCCATGCTGGGGATTGACGTTCGCTGCGACCTTAGTCCAAGGGATTACATCGAGGCTGTTATAAAAACAGCTTCACGGAAACTCGGAGTTCTGAACAAGGTGCGGCGCTTTTTCACGCCTCAACAACTGTGCCTGCTGTACAAAACACAGGTACGGTCTTGCGTGGAATATTGCTCGCACCTTTGGGATGGCTCCGCTAAGTACCTACTTGAGGCCTTGGACCGGTTGCAGCGACGTGCCGTACGCATTATTGGCGACGTAAAGGTCACAAACACCCTTGAACCTTTACAATTGCGTCGTGAGATAGCAGCACTGAGCGCTTTCTATCGACTGTATCACGGCGAGTGCTCTGAGGAATTATTCTCTCTAATTCCTGCTTCCCCCTTCCTTCTTAAGTCCACGCGAGCTGGTTCTCGATGTCACCGCCTAACTGTGACATCAATTCCATCGCGAACAAAGAAATTTGGCAACTCCTTTCTTTGTCGCACTTCCAAAAAATGGAATTCCTTACCAGCTCACGTGTTCCCCTCCTCTTACAACCCGGGTTCCTTCAAACGAGGCGTGAAGAGGCATCTTGCGGGCCGGCAAGGCGAAGGCGGCTAGTGCAGAACGTTTTTCCCGTCTGTACTGGCCGTCGTCGCGTTTGGACTCTACTGCCACTTACCATCAGGTGGAGTAGAGTCATTTGCCCTCCCGGCGAATATAAAAAAAAAAAAAAAAAAAATTTTTTTTTGTATTGGCTTATGTAAAATTGAAAATTAGTTATAATAGCTTTGACTGTGACGAGGTTTTATTTTACATACTTTTGAATTTTTATATATGGATAAAATAAATATATAATATAAATCAGTTCTGTAATAAATCAAGAAATTGTTTACTAAAATATTTATTTATAAATAAACAAAATGAATTTTTCATATTTATATCAAGTTATATAATATGTTTAAAACAAAACGTGTATTTGTTTATTTGTACATATAGTACAAAGGGCAGGCTTTAACTAAAATAATTTTTTACTACCACTCAATCTTAGGAATCGCAGGAACTGTACAAACGTTTTCTACGTTTGTTTTATAGCAAACTAAAAAATATTTTACTTATATATACATTTGAAAGTATATATATTTTTGTGGTTGTCACGGTAAGGCTATCATGTAAGAACCAACTCGAAACTCATTGTAGAAAACAGTCGTGCAATGTCAGAAGTGATATACGATATTGAACATAACAATTATAAACTTTCATCAAAATAAAATATCACCATAAGTCATTTGTCAATATTTCACGGGTAAATGATGAAGTGAGTTCTTACAGATTAGCACTGCAGTTTCGTTTTGTAATACAAAGTGTAGCAATAATACGCTTTAAAAGTGTTTCATTACTTACCGCGGCGGGCAAGGATGATCATTACAGGTGCGAACTCGGTTCTCCGGTTTCGTGTGTGGGTCACACATGTATGGTGATGCGTTCTTGCCGTCTTCATCTCGAACACATTGGATGATGAGTTCCTATGTAAAAAGAAAATATATTTTACGTAATTATTTTGTACTATAAATCCGTTAATACCTCTATTTCTGGGAATGGTTATAAAATCTATTCTGCATTTGCCTTCAAATTGATTGTTTGCGTGACCTTATCATATCCAATTGTAGATAATAACTTGTTATAGCAATTATAAAAATCGATAATTATTTGGGTTTTTACGACTATTCTCCATGTCTGTGCTAAAAACTTTTACAGTAGAAAATACTTGATTTGTGTACTAATACATTCCTATAATCATATCCAAGAAACGTATCTTACTTGAACTCCACTTAAGCACGATGCACTACAGCTTGTGTATCCCTTTTCTTTCCACGAATAGGATTTCCCAGGTGATCCAGGTGCCACTCTAATGTTACTTGATGTACCGAAGATAAGTGATCTGCTGGAGTGACAATATTATCTTTACCAATGTTACGTTTCAAACATATATTTCTATTACGTTTTCCGACGGCATTATACCAATTTATTGAAAGAAATACATTTAAATACTATTAAACAAAGAAAAACTACGAGAAGTAAAAAAAATATAATTAAAACATACAAATCTCGTTTGGTACTGATCACGAGAATGACCTTGTAGTAACATACATAATAGCATCTATTGAAATTAAAATATCGTATAATTCATAAAATAAGATCAATGCTTCTTATATATGTAGGTTTACTTAAAGGTAAATTATTTTTACTAAAAAATATTGCGTGTCTAAACATTAAAATATTTAAAATTATCGTCCGATTAACGCTGAAATTTTGTTTGCACTTTATCGTCTATTGATAAGATTATTTCTCGTATCATTTGTTATCAGTTAATTTAATTCCCTACGAAGTCATTTCAGTTAATGTCACGGTGTAAAAAACAAGAAAGGTAATAAAGTGAAAATGTCTTTAGATGTAAATATAAGTGAACCAGACGAATTTAACTGTATTGAATTACACAATTGTATAAAGAGTGTCGCGAAAATTTATGATATAGATGATTTCGTTTATCACGTTGATATTGTGTGCGGTAAAGGTGAAAACTATATAGCAAATGTATTTAGAGTGTCTATCAATGAAACGAATAATGAAAAAAACAGTGTTAATGTTATAGTGAAAACTCTTATCAATACAACGAGACAAGATTTGTTTGGAGAATTGCATAAGAGGGAAGTTTACGCCTATAGAAATATTATTGACAAATTTGTTTTATTACAAAATGATATAGTAGCTAACGAAAGGACAATACTACCGAAATATGTTTTTGCCAGTACAACAAAAAATAATGAAGTTATTATTTTAGAAGATTTATTAATCAGTGGTTTTGTGATTGAAAGTAAATTTAATAAATATGAAAAATTAGATTATCCTCAAGTACGATTAATATTAACAGAATTAGCGAAATTTCACGCGTTATCGTTTGTATTTAAAAACAAAGAGAAAAAAAATTTTGAAAACTTACTCGATGATTTTAAAGATTTGATTTTTCAAGACAAATTTCTAAATAAGACTAAACTGAGAAATTATTTTCAAGAATCATATGGAATGTCTTTGAATCTCATAACCGATGCAGACGCTAAGAAGAAGTTAGAAAGAGTGAAAGATAATTTATTAGAATTACTAAGAATGTATACTGAACCAAAAAGATACAACGTATTTTGTCATGGAGATTGTTGGATCAATAATATTTTGTTCAAGGACGAAGTAAGTCATCTAAAAATATAAATGACTCGTTAAAAAAGAACTAAAATCAATGTTTTGTTAACATGAGTGACAGTTAATATAATATCAATCTTCCATGTGTTTAATTCAAATCGATCTTATAAACTTAATTTGTGTCAGACGGTTGTGGAAAAACTTGATTAATTTTGAAAACTCTTTATTGTTCTTTCTATTTTGTTTTTATATGTTATACAAAAGTATTATTTTAAAAAGGAACATTGACTTATGTAAATAAGGACATTTAGTTTTGTTTATGTTGGGTATGAAATAACAATAAAACGCTTTACTTTTCAGGTAAATAAATTATGTTTCTTGGACTTCCAAGCTATGAGGTATGCCAGTCCTGCGACAGACATCCTGTACTTTATGTACATATGCACAGATTCTGGCTTTAGATCTGAATATTTCGAAGACCTTAAAATTGTTTATTTTAACACCTTTATAAATTTCTTAAAACACTTCAACATAGAAGGTAATACTGTTTACCCACAAGAAGAATTTGAAAAAGATTTAACAGAAATGCTTCCTTTTGGTCTACTTATAGCTTTAGTAGAATTAAGAATGGTAACAACAAGTCCAGAAGACGAAACTATTTCCAACGATTCGACTGACCCTAATGATAGCATTGATACGAACAAAGTAGCACCAGGATGTACAAAATTATATGAAAAGCGAGTAAATGATGTAGTAGACGAATCAATCAACAACGGAACTTTAAATAAGCTTTTAGATCTTATCAATAAGTTATAAATGTATGATTTGACTATCAAAATAAATATGGATACGATCCTATAAGTAAAAAAAAAAACTAAAAGATTACCTGTCAGCCCCGTTATATGCTGGTGCACTAGAATCTCCAAATGAAGTTCCGTAAGCCATTGAGCATGGTTCCATAACGCATCTTTCAGTCTCTTCGGTCGGTTTTGGACCCATACATTTGCTATCAGGTAACTTTGCAATTGTACGACTGAATTCTAAGAATATTTTGCAATGAACTTCTTTTTTTCTCCAACCTTCGCCGCAGGTTACGCTGCACGGACTCCAATCATCATCTTTGATGTAACTGTATGAAAAAATAAAGTATAGCTTTATGTTTGATGATATCTGTACTATATTTTAGACGACGTGCATGATTGGATGCGAAAATATTTAGGACTACTTAATTCGAATGTTAAAAAAGTAATAAATATCAAGACACCGGCAGAATTTTCGTTTGATTTAAATATTTTCTTATTCACCGTCTACTTACATCGTTACTTCAGTGCCTTGAAATCGTGATGAATATTTATAATTCTATTTAAATTCTAAAGGGAGTTCACACATGATAACACATGCTAGGTGCGAAGGGTTCGATATATGTTTGTTGAAACTACCAATCCTAATAGAATTCGTTCAGGCTGGTATATGTAGAAGTATGTGCACCAGTGTGTCTGTGTGTAAACGCCAATCGTACCTGGAATCTAATTCACAATTTGCTGTATATAGCGTTAAGCGAATAATAACTATGCTAATATAAAATCACTCTGAATTATCAGAGTAAAAAATAGCATTGTCGGTGTCAGTGCATAGATGTATAGTATTTTAGAGTATCGGAAAAGTGTTTCGAAGCAAAATAAAAAGTAGACAAACTTTAGTCAGTGTAAGATGTGCAAGGAAATATAAATTTTATAGTGCAGTGCATAGAGTTGAAAAAGTTTAATCGTTGATAAAGTAATGATCCATGACAGGTAATGAGCTGAAGGGTTCTTGTGACATAATCGAAGAGAGTGCACACGAAATTGATCAGAGTTGAACTAAGATAATAAGTGGCATACGTTCCATTTTCCTTTGAATAAATTTTAATGTGTCTAACCTATCGTCACGTGAAGTCGAGATGGCCCAGTGGTAAGAAGGCGTGAATCTTAACCGATGAACGTGGGTTCAAACCCGGGCGAGCACCTCTGAATTTACATGTGCTTAATTTCTGTTTATAATTCATCTCGTGCTTTTCGGTGAAGGAAAACATCGTGAGGAAACCTGCATGTGTCTAATTTCATCGAAATTCTGCCACATGTGTATTCTACCAACCCGCACTGGAGCAGCGTGGTAGAATAAGCTCCAAACCTTCTCCTCAAAAAAGGGAGAGGAGGCCTTAGCCCAGCAGTGGGACATTTACAGGCTGTTACTGTAACCTATCGTCTAGGTCGTCTCAAAACACGAAACTGTCCTGAATTCTAAAGGGAACTATAACGGTGGCGAACGTTTATTATATATTCGTCCTTAAACCACTTGCATTAAAATCGAAAATGGTTTGAAGACGATGTTTCCAAAGTGATAAAATATACAAGCTATGAACGAAAAGGGACAACAGCCTCTGAATGTGTATATGGAGTGGGGTAATGTTATTAATTGTAAAAGATGTGATGTTGTATTGAATCCAAAAGTGAAACCTTTAATTAATACTGGTTAAGGTACAATACCTTACATACAACCAGCCACACGCAAAGAATATTTTGTAATTGCTGAAAACAACAACAAAATACTCTGAGCTCGTTTAAAACATACAATATTATTATGTTAATTAAATTCATAAGTTATTAATTGCGTTACAAAAACAAATATAAATAAAAAATATAATTTTGTTTTTTTTATATATACCTCAATAGCATTTTATAATAATTTACCAAAATACATTAATACAAATAATCAAGAATTAATTACCTATCACTTTAATTAGCTTTTTACTTAAGCCCTCATAATCTAATTAATTGTTTAAAAAAAGATAGGTGAAAATTATACCTCAGTTATTTTTTTTTAATAAAGCAAAAAAAAAAAACTCGTAATTGTTGTAAATAAAATTTTATCTTCTGTACTTTTTACTGTTTTATTCATACTGTTAAATTGCCAATTAAAATAAAAACATGCAGAACTTCCCTAAATTAAATGCGAAAATAAACTTAAGTATAAAATTAAGATTACAAGTATATTAGGGTAATTTGTTTTCGGATGGAGACAATAGTTTATCGTTGATCTGACAAAACCATTTTTAGATACACCAATAAAATCTTTATTTCCTAAATTTGCTGCTCAGTACAGATACAGAGAGCATATTTCTTTGAATCTATGAAATATATTTAAGATTCATTAATCAAATTCTTTTTCATTTCAATATTTAAAAACATATAGCCATTCAAACAGTTAGTTAGTCATGGTAAAAAAACTGTAAATTTCATAAAAATAATAATTTAGATGAAAAACATATCAACAAACGCGTAAAGAAAAAACTTTTCCTTATAATCATTTGTCTCCATCCGAAACTAATAGAACTAACTGTTCACCAAAAACTCGATCTCGGTTTTGCATCGTTGCCTCTAACAATTATTGGTCATATCTAGATTTGAGTAAGTCAGAAGATATCAGAGTAATTTGCAGGAGCGAGATAGCTTGAAAGTTGGTGAACAGTCGTTGATTCGTCAGCACTTGAAGGTACTTACGTGGCTTCAACCGGAACGTCAGGTTCGCCAATGAGCTGTTCAGCTTTTGCTTGAGGAGGTGGGTAAGGCTGTATTAAAGGCTGTGTATGATACACCACTCCAGGTAAAAGATCTTCAATATCATCCTAAAGAAATCAAACCGTATTTAACACAGTACAAAATATTAGTATACTTTTTATTTTGTATACTTTTATTAAAGTATATATATCATTTATTTTTTTGTTTATGAAATCCTTTTAATAAATAATAATACCTTTAATAATCACGTTATTCATGATTGTTACAAATGAGATAACATTATGCAACAAAGTAAAAAAAAAATAAGCATCATCAGGCACTTGGCTTTTTTCGCTTTTAGGTGTAAATTGAATTGAAGATTGAAAACACGAACATAACAAAATTAGTTAAGAGAACTAACATAAACACGCGGCATTTTGTCGATTTATGAGTAATCTTTATGTTTGATGACTTTTGTACATCAATGATATAATTTTATCACTACCCTCAACCAAGTATTGTGAAAAATTAATAAAGTAAATTTTACATTATTTATATTTTGCGACGTGATATCTAAATATAAATTTATTTTCTGTTGTTAATTAAGTATACTTAATAGGAATGCACCACTCGTAATTAATTAATTAAACATTAATCGATATCTAATTATGTGAAAACGTCCAGTTTACCTCGGGTTCTTCAGCTTCTCTATAAGCAGGACAGCTGATTCCAGTAGAGCAGGGTCTAGTTATCTCTGGTCTGGTGGATGGGTCACAGCCACCACCTGCTGGAGTGCATTCCACACCACGGACTTGAACTCCTTCTCCACAAGATACTGAGCACTAGGAATTAAACAGAAGTTAAGTTATTTTAAAGTGATCAACAAATTCAGCACTGCTATTCAATTAAGTAAATATATTTACGTCAGATTGATTTTTATTACTGCAGATTTTTTCACGGTTTTATCTTTCACCGCAGAGTTTAAAATTAGTTGTAAACATAAATCTAGCAGTGCAAATGTAACGCTATTTGCAAAGATTTGAACACGCAATCGTCAGCGTATATCGACGTAATAAATCCACTGGGAAATATCAATTTCAGAAGTTAAAGTCAGAAAAGAAGTACATAGTTTAAAATCTGATAATGTTTTATTTAAAGGAATATTTAAACATTTCGAAACAGAAACAAGATATTTGATATGTCAAAATTTATGAAACGTTATGAAATACGATGATGTTTACAATAACACACATAACATTATAAAGGAAAATATTTACTGAGGGCATAGAAAGTTCATAGAAATGAGCAGTCAATTAATTTACTCTAAGCATAAGTCTTATTAAGTCATTAGGAAGAGCGAGCTTTGATTTCACCTCTCTCTTGAGTTCTAGTTTGTCGTGTCTAGTTGTTTAGTTGATTTTGTAACAAGTTCGCAGGAACTAAGCAGTTAATAGTTCGGCCGTTGACTTCGCTGACAGTTTGGGACGAACTTTAGACTAATTATCTTCTAGTTTGGGTCTACAGGCTAGAGGTAAAAGTCAAAACTGTTCGAGAAACATGATAGCAAAAAGTTATGAATTTGATGAACATTTCTATATAATAAATAATCTAATATTTACTAATGTTATTGTCTTTGAAATTTTTTAAGCCACATAGGTAATAATATAATAGGTAATATATATATGATATACTGGCTGCTGGTTTCTATTTTGTACGGGTAACATAAAGTTAAATTTTATCCTTAGATATTTTTTGGCCAGTGAGAAAGTAATGTATATAAAAAATATTGAGAGTAATATTCATGGTGACCGTGCAAGTACAAAAAAAAAATTTTTCATCAAAATCGGTCAAGCCGTTTCGTGGAGAAGAATGATGAACAAACACATATTGCAATTTTATAGTGGTTTGCTTTTATGGTTGTTTACGGCAAGTTCTCGAGGTCCTTGGATTGTTCGATTGCTAGATTTTTTCTGTTAAGATATTCTCAGTAGCAAGCCAGAATTAGGATGTTGGTCCATGCCGCAGGTAGCACTTGAAGTCGTTAGTCCTTCAATGACCTCCTGACCTCTCTTCGGTCGTATCGGAGTGCCATCCTATTTCAAATAACATTGCGCTATGAGAGACAGGAAATTGAGAACATCTAACCACACTACACTATAATGCGTCATACGCATTATAATAATTATTAGATATAATTGAAAATATGATTCTTCACTTCGTGTCTGAGTATGTGAGTTCTGACTACAAAAACACTAGATATAAATTAATAAGTATCCATGGTTCCAACTTATGCATTAATTCGACATAATATTTATGTTGATAAATATAGTTACAAGAGATAAGATTCAATACAGAATTATAGAGGTTGTAATAAAAAATACATACTTACATGCATCTTTAGTTGAGGCCTTGAATTTTTTTAAATAAATTTTATGAGTTGGTTACATTTATATAGAAATGTTTTATTTTTATGGAGATTCAAGTTAACTATTCATTAACTTGTCTTTCTCTTTTGAGAAAGCTTGCTTATTAAATCACATTGCTCCAGTGCAGGGATACACGTGTATCAGGATATCATCCTACACGTGCAACTTTATCGATATAGACGTCCTTCTTGCGAATACGAGATGAATTATTAAAAAAATATATATAAATGCACTTTTCCACTGAGCTATTTCGGCTCTCTTATAGAGCACTTTATATTAATCACAATGAAGGAACAAATTTCGTCTACTAAATAATTTAGATAGTAAGTGCTTGGGAGTACGCTTGAATCTTTTAATTACGTCCAAGTTCAGTTTAACTAGTTAAAAACTAACTTACAGCGAAGTACCAAGAACTAGGTTAAAACCGCGAACACGATGTAAAAGGATACGTAGTAAAAATTGGCAATGGAATTAGAGCATTAAGAATTGAAGAAGACGGCATTGAGAAGTTGATCTTAAAAGGTTTAATGGTTTGTGGAAAGTTTAGTAGTAGTAGTTAGTAATTAGTTACTAATATTTATTTGTACTGGTGCTTTTCAATGACATAATTTTAAAACCTATTTAATAGTTATGATATGTAAGATAGCTTAAGATACGACGGGTTTGACATCCCATAAGGATAACACCCCTTAATAAAATAAATTAAAAAAACTGGCAAGAAACTCCGTAGTTATTCTTTTTAAATAAATATATACATGTAGTCCTCGGCATCATCGCAGTGGATAAACGTGGGTAAGAATCTCACATAACCCAGTTCTCGCCCCCCCCATGGGAGACGGGTACCTTTTTGAAGGTTTCCACTGCGTGAAAAAAAAAAAGAAAATATATAATTGAGCTGAAACTTGCTAGGTTAAAATCAGGTAAGTATGACTGACTGTTCAAGCTGTACGTTTGTGGCAAATGACGAAAGCAGGGGGATCTATATAAGGGCTTTTTGGGCTGCAGCCCAGGGCCCCGTGGATATAAGGGGCCTAGTCCCCATTGAAGACAACATGTACAATAGTATTAGTTCAAAAAATCCCTATTATAAGTATGGCAACCCTTAGATCAATTAAACCGTTTGCGCGCCTATCGAATAGATCAGGTGATTCCCCGCGGCTGGTTGTGGTTGTATTTTCTCATGTCTATTATGGGGGTTCGCCACCGCTTGTTTTTGGCGTATTTTCTCGCAAACGCGGTCTAAGTTTCATACATCAATTTGTCCGCAGGCAGCAATTTCTGTTTCTTTTCGCACTTCTGTAAGTATTTATTGTTAAAGTTACAAAATATTAGTGTTATTGTTAATAGCCTACTGTGTTTATTTTACTAATAAGTTAAAACTTAAAAATTATAAGGACTCTTAAAAGGAGAGTGTGATTGTGCTCGGTAATAAACGTGTACACATATTAAAATAAAATTAATAAAAATTAAAGATAAGATACACCAAACGAACGGGCAACACGGATTGTACACGCAAATACAGAAAAGTAATGTACAAAGCAAGTTATCTTAAATAAGATTTCTTGCTTTGAGTAAATATAAACAAAAAATATTTACCAATTACAAGGGAAATTAACAAGGAAAGACCAAGAGAAATCTTACGTTGAAATCATGATTGTTTTGGTTTTATTTTGATGAGAAAATAAAGTATTGTTTGTAGCACATTAATGTTTGCTCTATCGATGAAGGCACATTTGCAAGTCTAAAATATTATAAGTAAAATGTTAGATATAATTTCTAAATATTTTCATGTAGAATACTTAAGTTCTAACAAGTAAAGTTTTCGCCCAACGGAGGAACGTTTACGGGTTGTTTACTAACTTAAATACAAAACCTCAAAAAATAACTTTTTAAATGAGCTTTTATCAATAATATATATAAATTAAGTACTATTGTCGCCAAAACATATAATACAAAATTCTATATATATAGATGGGGTTTGTTCTTAATTATAAATTAGTTAAAAAATATTAATAAGTAAATAAAAGCTTAACACCTACTGAATCCACATGATTTTTTTGCACATTAAGTTTCTAATGTTATATTTTCCATTAAATTTCGCCTGCGGTTTCGCCTGATGTGAATGAGAAAGGTAGAAGAGTTAGATACCTGGTCTGTTAGATATCATTTTCTGTACTTCTGACATCGTGTATGTAAAATATCATGATGACCTGTTAAGTAACATGTAAAGGCGTAACAAACAAATAAGTAAACAAACAAACTCATCTTCGCATTTTTAATATTACTTATGATTCATTTAAGGTTATCATATTTAAGAAACGATTAGTTTTGCTTAAAATTGTTTACGAGGCGTAATAAAAAGCCTTTGGCTTGTTACTTACGGATCAGAGGATGAATAAAGGACAATATAGTAAACGTATAATGACAAAAGATGGTGTTTAATAAAAATTAAAATCCTCATTTAGATAAGTCTATCCGTAAGCGAAACGGATTGTTTTCTGAATAAAGTTATCGGGTTTCCAAGAAAACAAAAGTTTCTCGTGTCCATTTACTACTTACAATTAGACACTTGTGTAATGTCAATGTACTTAAAGTTACAAGTTCTAGAAATTAGCCTAAACTTTGTACCAGCGCGTTGTCGTTTGTAGTGTATAGTTTTAAGTGTTGAAATTGAGTTTTATTGGGACTTTGTTATTATTTTGTATCATAGTTTCAGACTGACTTAGATAGGAATTCGCTTGTATGATGTTATTAACATTATCTTTGGAAGAATTTGTTTATTTTCACTCATTTAGTATTGTGTTGAAGTTATAAGGGCACTTTGGTATTATCTATTTAATTAGCTTTGTGTTTTTCAAGATATTATATGTTACAAATGCTACTACTTCGCATTAATGTTTAACTTTATTCGTCCAATGAGCTCATGTTATTTTTAAATATCGAATGGACCAATTTTAGTAGTGTTCCATTTTTAAATATTTGTGTACAAAATTTTTTTGAAGAGGACACATGTTAAACTCACTTGGGTTTCTTTAAGCAATATCAGATTGTTTTTAAGAACATATTTTTTTTAGTTTATCACTTTTAACACTACGACTGTCGCTCTAAAAAACCATTTAAAATAGTTCCTACTACTAAATTATTTTCAAAAACTAAGTTATAAATTAAACGCTACCCTTAAACAACTAAAACACGAAGCGATGATATTTTATATGTGAATTTCGACGTCAAACATAAATATGATGTTGTTTATTCTGTTAATTAAAAACAACATGGAAGGTAAATAGTAAATTGACTCAAAATACCCCCCAGTCCATTATCGTTAGATATAACATTGCTTTGGACAACGTCAAAGTTTATTTACCCTTGGAACTTTCGAGATCTTTCAACTAGCTAAGTTTATAGAGACTAACTAAGCAAACTTAACGGTAGTGCGACGGTAGACAGGTGCAGATTGCTTTAAATGACTTTGTAGCTTGTACTTCGAACGTGCTGGCGTTTACGCTTTTACGTATTAATTGGTCATGTGATTTATTTTACTTATAGTACTGCTAAAAGCTTTTTGTTTCAATAGCAGGTGATATTTGTATATAAGTATACAGTTTAAATGTTTATGAGTGGTGCTGAAAAGGAATCTGGTAGAATTTTTCTGTTTTTTTTTATAGTATAGGTTGGCGGACGAGGATATTGGCCACCTGTTGGTAAGTGGTCACCAACGCCCATAGACATTTTTTTTTTTTTTATAGAATAGGAAGGCGGACGAGCATATGGGCCACCTGATGGTAAGTGGTCACCAACGCTCTTAGACATTAGCATTGTAAGAAATGTCAACCATCGCTTACATATCCAATGCGCCACCAACCTTGGGAACTAAGATTTTATGTCCCTTGTGCCTGTAATTACACTGGCTCACTCACCCTTCAAACCGGAACACAACAATACCAAGTACTACTGTTTTGCGGTAGAATATCTGATATCTGATCCACCAGTGTGTTATATTTGAATTAAAAAAAAACAGTAATTTTTATATAGAAAATTACAAAAGATATAGCTTGTATGTTTAGACTGTAAATATTAGACATGAGGGATGTACTTCTTTTACATTTCAGGATTTTTTTTTTACTCCAGTACCATAAATGAAGTAAATTAAGAGTAGCAATTTCTCATACATGTTCTTACCACATACTAAACGCTTAGTTAAAACGGGCATCTCTTGAATTTAGAACGATGGCATTCCTTTAAAACAAATCCTTGATTTAACCATATTCTAAATCAATACTAGCCGATGTGTTATTAAATAGTCAATCAATAATATATTTTAAAGTTCACGTCGGTACATTCGGTCGGTTAGTTTTATATTTTACATAAAAAGTTATGAAAGTAATAAAAACATTCATTGCTATGTATTTTTAAGGATACCACTCTAAAAACAACCGATGCTATGAATTCACAGATAAAATTTTCATTTTGCAAAAATGATTGCTGGTTATAATAAAATAATAATATTATCATGTTAGAATTTTAGTCTAGTAGCCAATTTCATAAACTAACCAACTGTGAGGTAGAAATACTTATATTATAAAGAAAACAATTGTGAGCGCAAACACAGGAGCGCTCTCCATTGTCTCACTCTCATATGGGACGGGACGACAAATTGAAAAGACCAAAGACGTCTTCTTGGAACAACAGCTTTAAATGCTTTCCGAAGGGTAACAATTTTTTTGATTTCATATATGATAAATGTTAACTACCGCTCATTGACATCAGTAACAGTACGTACAGTACAGTAACGTGAGGAAACCTGCATGTGTCTAATTTCATTGAAATTCTGCCACATGTGTATTCTACCAACCCGCATTGGAGCAGCGTGGTGGAATAAGCTCCAAACCTTCTCCTCAAAAGGGAGGGCTGTTACTGTTATGTGATATGACTCCTGTTATTATATTTCAACTGTATCTTATGACAATAATACTTGTGAAATATAATAAATATATATATTTGCATTCAGATCAAGGTTAAACAAAACCATGTCGGTATATTTAAAAATTCTTTTACGTACAACTGATAACTCCATACTAAATCTGAAACTATGAAAGTTTGAATTATCCATAAAATAAATGTTATAAACATAAAATTTCAATATAAAACGACCTACGTGAAAATGCACTACGATGTTGCTACGTATCGTAGCGCTGACATCGTAGAAGCGCTACGAGAGATAAATAATGCTATGCTATTGTAGCTTATTTCTTGATATATATATTTTTTCATTGCACACTCTACTACGGGCCAAGGCTAGACTATTTCGCTTAACCTAAATATTCAGATTTATTTTTATACAAATAAACTACTTATAAAATTAAAACTAATATCATTGAATCTAATTTATTTTATGTTACTTTAGTGCTTTAATTATGCCAACATATAATAAAATGAAGAAGTGTTTTTTTATATTTATGTTTGAGTTCAATGTACAAATTGTTACAAAAGGGTTATTACACAAGGGTAAATTGGTACACAGTTTTGTACAAGCCTTTATTTACGTATAAATTTTACTGGCCATAGTTTTAAGGAAACACGTTAAAACAATAACGGGAATCAAACATTGATTAAATAAAATGTAAGAGAATGTAATGCTTATTTTAATTTAACTAGGAAAAATATTAATGATTTTGTGAAAAAATGTGATACTCATAACATTGGTACAGGGAACAAACACAAATAAATTACTCCAGTTACTCGACTGCATAGAGTCAGTAACTTTTTTGTGGGGGCTGTTATATATTATATTTGAACGGTTTTACAACAGGATCCCAATAGGCGTTCAAAATGCCTCAGATGCTAAATTTAAAAAATATATAAAGGAACGCTTATATACAGGTTTAGGTTATTATACAATTAAAGAATTTACGATCGTCGCATCGATTCGCAGACGATCGCCGCATGGCTATTTCTCTTTTTTTTGTAAACGTTTTTTAGCTTAACTATTATAGTAAGCTCTAACTTAAACTTCAAATTTTGATTTTTTGGTGTAAAACATGTAACGTTCATAACGCAAAATAACTCATATATACATACTGATGAGCTACTGAAGTTTTTTTTAAGTGAAAGCCAAATTTGAGTGCAGCAACTCTATATATAAAGTTTTTGTTTTCTAGCTTGATGTTTGTAATTTATAAGGAGAGAGGACATGCGGAAATGTAGTTATGCATTATAGTACAAAGTAGAATAAAAAGAACTTTTTGTTGCTGACTGTACTTGAATGTGAAAGTGTCAATCCAGGAAGAGTGACGTGACATGACTAGCGTCAGTCATTCGTAGTGACGAAGGGTTGACATCGCAATGTTCGGGACAGTGACGGTAACACTGATTTATTTGAAGAAATAATCATATACTTAAATATAATATGCTAATTTCTTTTTTTAAAGCAATAACCATATCAGTTACAATTTCTAAATGTTACTATTTTATGTTTATAGAAAAAGCACGGTTACATCGAAAGTTTTTTAAAAAATACAAAACCCTGCTAGCTTATATCTCGGAAGAACATAAAATTACACTTTATCCTAAAACCATAGATGGAATCTAAATACATGTTTGAAATCAAGATTTACAAGGCAAATGAGAAACCTTTTTATATGATTTTTGATATACATAGTCATAAATACCTATCAAACAATTATTTCCTACAATGACTCAGTAACACGTCTCACGTCAAGTTAGTTGTTACATACAATGTGACCAACTGTATTTATTGTATAGACACCCTAACACTAGTCTCACAGCCCACCTATATTCAATAAATCCACAGAACTAATACTATTGGTATATGTATATGCCCTGTGCATTCTTCATACGGCCATCTGATCCCAAATTAAGCTTGTACAGAACTTGTACTATGGAAAACAGGCAACTGATATACTACATATACTATTTTTCTTTTGTAAATACATACTTATATAGATAATTACACCCAGACTCAGGACAAACAGACATGTCATTGCACACGAATATCTGTCCTGGGTGGGAATCGAACCCACAACCTTCGGCGTGAAAGGCAAGCATCCATCAACCACGCCAACCGGCTCGTCGATTATATAGATAATTTAATATCAATAGAATCTGAATTTTGTACCTATTAGAACAACTTCTTATAACATTAAATAATATTATTATACTTACCCCAGACCACGGTCCAGCAACCCAAATTGGGCAATTATGTTCATTGCACGGTTGAGATGCTCTCGGAGCGGGGGTCATGCAGCCTGGTTCTGAACTGGTTTCTATAGAATACAAAAGAAATTACTAATTTTCAGCGCACTTTTAAAAAGTCAGATAGTTATATTTTTATAGAGTTTTTATACACGCTAGAAATATCACACGATTCAAATGTGGATTATTTAAAAAATAAGGTCATTAATATGTACGAATTAGAATTTAATTGCATTAGGGTCCGTTCACACAGACCGGCTCGGAGAGGAGAGCAGATTTTTATCACGTTGGAAACAGTGTTTTGAGTGATTGTAGTAAAGTTTATTTTTGCATTTGCACCTTTTTTGTCATTAAAAATGCCTGAACGCGCTTCGTGTGAAGTAATAAAAGGAGCCGACCGGCTCCGCTTGCGTGCGCTTTCTCTTTCAGATCTCTTCCAGCCGGTCGAGGTGAAATAGTTGGCGGCTCCGCTCCGGCCAATTCCAAGCGTATACGACCCGGTCTGTGTGAAAAGAAAAAAGCAGGCCGATGCTCTCCGAGCCGGTCTGTGTGAACGGACCCATAATTCCAATTCCGGTTTAGTGTGCTTCAGCATTGCTAGATCTGTGAGGTGTGTTCTAGTCTTAGTTACGCGCAATTAACTTTATGTCAACTGGCTTTCACACGTGACTTGTTGAATTATTAAGGTAAATTTCTACATTTTAGCTGTTCAATTTGAATATAACATATATTCATTATCTCCACATATAAATCGACCATTTATAAAACTTATCTGTTTACGCATATGTATGAAATAATAATATATTATATATTAGTATAGGCGATAGAATCATTCTGAAGTAAAATGTTATGAGTTTGATAAATGAGTTCATAATAAGAATGAGAATAATAAAAAAAAAATCAGAACAAAATTATAACTGAACATTATGAATAAATTAATGTATAAAAAATCATATAAATACTATTAATATGAACATCGAAAGAAACAACCATAATAACAAAATAATCATAAGGAGTTCTTATTATATTCGTGTAATTAATTGCAATTGACAATAAATGTTCTTTAGGCTCTAAATGGTTCTTCCTTTAGCCTTAATAAATATAATTAAAGGTACCAATATAAAAATCAATAAAAATTGTGCGCATAACGCACAATTTTTATAAGATCAGTTAGTGGTTACCTCCAAGAAAATAAAATCTGCTTGGTTAAGGTCCGAATTTATGTATTTAGAATATTTATATACTATATTATTAAAAATGAATTGATTTATCATATTTTTGCTAATTTTTCTATACAAATAAATGCATTTACAAAAAAATACCTGGATCGTAAGTGTCTGTGCGAGTGATGTTCGCTGATCTCGCACAGAGCACGCGTCTATTTCTCACTCCACCCCCACACGTCACGCTGCATGAAGACCATTCACCAACGTACCACCTGTATAAAGAAATATTTCATCGTTCATATGTCAAATTATAGTAGAAAAAAAGCACACATACTTTTTATATAACATTTTTGTTTAGGAACAGATTTTGATGAATCTTTTTGCGTTCGAGTCGAGTTAGAACACGCGTCGGAAAGTAACGGTAGTATGCCCGAGCGATCTTGTGACGTCCCCCGAAAAGACGGAGTGGGTACTGCTGGTTTTTTAGTGGGTATTCCGGTGCCTCCAGCGCCGGCGAGTCCCACATACCCCCCCTCCTCATATGAGGGAAACGCGTAAATGCGTTTTTAAGCGAAAAAAGTGGTTAGAACGCTTAAATCTTAACCGACGATCGCTGGTTCAAACCACTGAATTTTCATGTGCTAAATTTATTATATAAAGTATATTTCGATTGAATTTATTCACTAAAAAGTACCAGCTTGTTGGAATAAGGTTAAAACATTTTTAGAATTCATCGCCATTTTCCCAACTATGTTACATTTATTTATGTTACTTTACTTTATTTTTCTAAATGTAAGAGAAACGTTTATTATAATATATTTTAACTGTTTAATGTTTGTATGCAAAATAAAAAAATAACTATTTCACATTCTACGTAGCGAGTAAACGACGAAATAAAACAGAGTCAAAGGTTTACGACAGTTTAAAATTTATAGAGCTATTTTTTAGATTAAATACCAAAAACGTTAAACTTAAACTCTTGCTAAAGAGAAGTATGCCATTAAACGCAACCGATATATTTGTATGCCAAATATTTGTACAAAGGATTTTTTATCGTTTGTGTTTTGTTTTTTTTTTTTTTTAATTATTATTTACATGTTACTAGCTCGGTGAATGGTTAATTTAAATTATAATAAATAGTTGCGTGCTATGGTCTATTTTAATTGATATTTAACCTTGAGCTTAAAGAAAGATTAAATTGAGTGTTAACATATATAAGTTCGTGCGATTTGTACTTGAAACTTTACTATGTTCAAATGTATTTTCGATTATTAAATTTCAAATTAAAAAAAACTTAATAATAATGTTAATACTTACTTAAATGGGCAAGGGTGTGTGTTACACCGTACAACAGCGGATGGGGGCTTGCTCGAACCATCGCATAATTCTTCTGGAGCGTCGAGTCCTGTGAGACGATCCCGACACACTGCTAACGACATCTTATATCCTGTTGGCAAGGAATCATATAAATATATCTCGAAATTAATGCTATAGAAATTACTATTTGACTTTTTATTCGTTAATACTATATATGTATATGTATTAATTACATATACATAGTTATTAATATTCTAATCAAGTGTAAAGCTTGAGTCGAATCTGGAACTTACATACCACTACGAGACAATACACTATTGGGCTATTGACGTTTTCACTTTGCGTATTAATACTGAATTATATAAACAATGTATGTAGCTCTTAACTCACACATTAAGATTAAAAATTCATTTTTTATTGTATTAGGTAGGCAAACTGGCAAGTGATAATGTTAAGTGGTCACCACAGTTAGACATCGACATTGTAAGAAATATTAAACATCCCTTACATAACCAATGCGCCACCACCCTTTGGAAATAAGATGTTATGTCCCTTGTGCCAGTAGTTACACTGGCTCACTAATCCTTCAAACCGGAACACAACAATACCAAGTACTGCTGTTTCGCGGTAGAATACCTGATGAGTGGGTGATATCTACCCAGACAGGCTTACACTGAGCCACCGAGCAAATACATCGTCCTCGGTATTTTTAAATATAATAATTTTGTATACGTATTTTCTTGAAATATATACTATTATCATATTCTTTCGACGAGAAAAACTCCAATTTTTCAATCAGTCAAATAAAAATATAAAAATTTGCACTTAAAATAAGAGATACAAATATTTCGTCCCCATTTAATAACTGTTAAATATAATCTGAAAAAAAAATGTACAATTTCTGAAACTAGAATAGCTTTCAAAGTGAACAAAATTCTCAGTTAAGAAAAAACATTTGAAATAAAAATACATGCAAAAAAAAACGTAATTGTAGGGTCTTAAACAAATGAAGTTGCTTGCGGAAGCTAGTTTTATTTAAAAACTCTGAATTTCTACAAAACTACTTCCCAAGCTCTATTTTGATAATGAAAAAAAGAATTGCTTAAAACCTGCAGTGTTTAAATAGCCATTAGGAGAAGCTCTCGGAATCAAAATTACCAAGCACGAACTAAGTTTTTACTGGAACGAACAGTAAAAAATTGTGTGTTTGACTGTGTATTATAAAGAATATTACAAAATTGAGTGTTTCGGTCTTTAATTAAAGGATAAATAGATTTAGACCGTCGATCCATAGGTACTGAATTAATTTATGACGTAGACGAGTATTTTATTGGATTTTAATTACATTTTGACATACTAGTATTTAATCCGTTTTTTTAAATTATATTGCACAGGCGGAGCAAATTGATCACCAAGGTAAGCGATCACCAGTAGCCATAGATATTAGAAAAATATTCCAATCAATTTCATTTAACTCACCTTTTGAATTAAGTGATTTTCTTTGTGCCTGAAAAGATATTAGCTCACTCACCCTTTAAACTAAAACAAAGCAATACTTAGTATTGCTGTTTAGCGGTAGTATACGTAATGAGTGGGTGGTACTCAAATGTGCTTGCACAAAGCCTTACCACCGAGTGAATTTGCAAATATCTCTTCCAGTATTCTAGATCTTAGCTCGGAAGCCATGGTAATGAGCGATTAACGAGACAAAGACAAAATTTCTTTTGAATACAAAAATATGTAAATAAAGATGAGTAAATTTAGCCTCAGATTCACTTGAATACGAAATTGTTTGAAATGATTCTGTCAACGTTAACATTCTTAATATTGGGATATAATTTTTTTTCGTATTTATTTATAAAGTTTTAAGTCCTTTCGATTTGTTACCGTAGCAAAATTCTAATTGGGATTTATTTGCTATTCATAAATTGGAGAAGTTTCAAAAATATTCAGCTGCCATTCAGTTTTGACATAGTGAATAAATTGTAAATAACAAGCGACTGTATAAAATTTAGCCGAAATGGTCTAGTGGTTAGAACGCGTGAATCTTAACCAATGATCGTGGTTAACCGGGCAAGCACCACTGAATTTTCATATGCTTAATTTGTTATAATTCATCTCATGCTTGACGGTGAAGTAAGTTTTAATTTCATTGAAATTCTGCCACATGTGTATTCTACCAACCCGCATTGGAGCAGCGTGGTGGAATAAGCTCCAAAATCTTCTCCTCAAAAGGGAGAGGAGGCCTTAGCCCAGCAGTGGAACATAAACAGGCTGTTATTGTTGTTGATGTTGTATAAAATTTTAACTAATTTTTTTGACGTTTTGTTAAGCGGCTAAGCACGTGACGGAAGTGATTTTTATTACGTCAGTAACGATAACTTAAACATCTGAACTATTAATGTAAATGTGAAAGTGAGTTTGATTGTTTGTTACGCTTTTACATTTTAACTACTCAATCGATTATCATGAACTTTTGTTAACTATATCAGGGTTATTTAAACTTTAAATATAAAAGCTTGACATCGAAATACTTTAGTTTCATTACGCCCTAAGTAGTTTTTTAACTTCAAAATCTTAAGAATAATTTGCATGAAATTAATATATATATATATATATATATATATATATATACATATATATATATATATATATATATATATAATTAATATATATATATATATATATATATATATATACATATATATATATATATATATATATATATATTAATTAATTTAAAAAATGAAAAATAATGAAACTGATATGAATTAATAAAATTTGCTAAAAGATAAACAGAGAAACGATAACTGGATATTTTATAAAACAATTTTTCATGTAAATCTGTACAAGCACAAGTCGCTATAAAGCCAAAAATATGTATGTATGTTTTACATTGCAATAAATAAAATTTCACATATTAATAACAAATACAATTATTATATAGGATATAATTGTGAATAAGTATTTTACTTAATTGTATTAAGAACCTTGGAATTATACAAAGATAAATAATTGGAAAGTCGCGTTATTGAGAAATAATTTATGAAACGGTGTCTTGTGCGTCCATCTAGAATTCAATTTTAAATCATCCAAATAGGGATATCCGGTCTTGACTAATTAGTAAACAAATATACATAACATAAAACTTCCTCTACCGCCAAACATATAACTTTTTTCTTTACGACAGTACAAATAGGTCTTTAGTTCATTTTTATAGTAACTTGCGTGTTTGCGTTTGAAACTGTTGTTTATTGTAAGAAATATAACCATGTTCCCTTGACCGATTAACTTACTTTAACAAAAATTTAAATTATAACCCTTCGAAAGTGAAACGTGAAAATAAGTAAGGAAAAACAACAGCAAAGGTCGGTCGAAAATACCGAAGTAAAATCAAAAAATAAACCACAAAATGCGGTCTACGATCTAGTAAAAATTCCATTTTCAAATGCATTTTCCTTGTAAAAATTGTTACGTACGTTCATTTTGAATTTGTCGGCAAAATAGCTTGGAAACACGTAGACAATGTCGGTTTGCGAAGTCATTTTAACGTCACTGGAAATTTCATTTATTTTTATTGCGATTGATTCGAATTGATTTATGATAATTATTATTTTTTCTAATTTTCGTCCTTGTCTTTGGCTGCGTATGACCAATTACGATACCCAACAACTGATTCGTTATTATATCCTTTTCTGTAACTCAAACAACGTGTACGCGAAATTGAATGATAATCGCTTGAGTTTTTAATATTATGAAGTAATATATATATTGTTTTTAAATTGGTGTTGATGTATTTATTTGACCTTAAAAGGTTTTAACACTAAACTACACTAAACTACCAAATGATTGCTGGATCTCGTGTAGGAACTAGCTAATTTTGTGTAATTTATACAATTTTGTATTTTTTTAAACGAGTAACTACTGATCTTTTTGCCGGTTATTCTCGGTAGAATCCACATTCTGAACCGGTGGTAACGCTTGAATTTTCATATGTAAAGACTTTTACATTCGAATAAAAATATTTTAATTTTATTTACTGTATTAAAAATCTTCGCTATATGGCGTTGTAAAACATCAACTTCTATACATAGCCAGGAAAAATTCTGCCAGGGTTTGTGAGAGTTACAATAATACCTTTAAAGCTAATTATCTTTAACAAAAGTGAAAGTGAGAGTGAGTAACAAAAGCTTCTTACTTATTAATCAACTAATTACTGGTGGTAGAGCTTTGTGCAAGCTCGTCTGGGTAGGTATCACCCACTCATCAGATATTCTACCGCAAAACAGATACTTGATATTGTTGTGTTCACCCTTCAAACCGTGAAGGGTGAGTGAGCCAGTGTAATTAAAGGCACAAGAGACATAAAATCTTAGTTCCCAAGTTTGGTGGTGCATTGGCTATGTAAGCGATGGTTGACATTTCTTCCAATGCATATGTCTAAGGGCGTTGGTGACCACTTACCATCAGGTTGCCCATATACTCGTCCGTCTTCCTACTCTATAAAAAAAAGCCTGTTAATGTCCCACTGCTGGGCTAAGGCCTACTCTCCCTTTTGAGGACACTATACAAATTACAATAAGGCAATTATACGCAACGGATATAAAATTAATCCAAAACAGGCGTTCCTAGACAGCCTTCCTGCCGCAAATAATTGAACTAATCTACCTTTGTGATATTTCTTAGGCTGGTCATCCAATGGTTCATAGGCTTTTATATAATATAGTTCTCAGCCATTGCTGTAGCTCGCTGCTGTTTAATTTTAAGCGTGATACGTTCTTTTGATTGCACTACTCAGCTATAGCAGATATTTTTTTGTAAAGCTTTTATATTAATCTTCATCATCCGATAAGCTATTGGCAATATTTGGCTTAACAGAAAAAAACAGATTGCTTTTTACTAGTCTCACGCAAGGTGAAACCCAATACCTCGGTGCTTACTACTTTCTAAGCCAGATACTAGACAAACATATATAAAGAATTTTTGAATGAGGCCTAATTTTATCAGTATTTAAAAATTTGGATGAAATAAATTAAAAATGGTCGTAAAAACCTGTTCAACGCTAAGCAATACAATATAAATGGAAGGTCAGAATCACCGGGTCTTAGTGACCCAGTCTTGCTCAGGCGTTTCAATTGTTAATTAGGTGCCGGGACAATGATAAATGGCTGTCGGACGCTGTAGGGTTGATTCTGCCCTAATCATTCTTGATGTCTCATACTTTTTGTGTAAGATTAACGGGTTAATATTTTTCTAATGAACAAAAGGAAATGACGTATTTATCATCTATGTAGCTGACGCCATATTGGCATTGTGATGACGTCATACAGCATTTTTTCTATTTCTCTGGCTATTTTTATTAATATTGACTCGAAATTGTATTTTTGCATGAAAAAATTAATATAAGCTTGAATGCCATTATAATAGCTTAGTAATACTTTGAATTTTATAAGTGTGTTATTGTATATGTAGCTGAGTTTTAAGCATTATATGTTGTACTATATCCTATGAATCGGAACAAAAAATAATTCTAGTAAAAAATAAAATAACTGCCTATGGATATGCTGGGCAATGACCTTTTTTCTTATTGATGAGTAGGTTTTGAGCTTATTCCACCATTTGCTTCAATCCGGCTTTGTTAATAGATATGTGGAAGATTTTCATCTAACACAAGAAGGTTTCCTCACGATATTTTCCTTCAACGTCGAGCTTGGGAGAATAGTTAAAGAGTAAATATAGCCAGTAATAATATTAAAAAAATATATATGAATTTTCGAATGTCATGACCAATACACCAATAACGTCGTAGGCAACTAGGCAACGTTGGTGTATTTACTTCTCTCAATGAATATGTTTTTTACTTCAATTTTCAAATTCCGCCTGAAAACCAAAATCTAATTATTTATCTTCGAAATATATCGCATTAAGCTCCTTTAACAGTGTAATCACTTAATTAATGCCAACGTTTGATCAAACATTTCAATCAACTTCGACCTATCGGCCATCATATAAATTACATAGGACGACATCGGCTGCTAATTCTTATCTCCTTCATCTTTCACGGCTTTCTTAATTAGGATCAGCTCGCAGAATTTGTTTGGAAAGGTCAATAATTATAGACGTGCGACATTTATGTCGCAGCTGGTAGTGGTTGGTACTCGGATATAAAAAAAGTAATTATACTGTAATGAACTAAAACTTTTTTTAATTTATATATAATAATCACTGGTGGTTAAGCTTTGTGCAAGCTCGTCTGTGTAGGTACCACCCACTCATCAGATATTCTACCGTAAAACAGCAGTACTTGTTATTTTTGTGCTCCGGTTTGAAGGGTGAATGAGCAAGTGGTGATGTAAGCGATGGTTAACATTTCTTGCAATGCCAATGTGACCATATGGGCGTTGGTGACCACATACCATCAGGTGGCTCATATACTCGTCCGCCTTCCTATTTTATAAAAATATATATATATATACAAATTTTTTTACAAGATGGTAGACAGGCGCTTAATGGTAACAATATTTCATTTAATAAATGATACGCTTAAACTAACGCAAACGCTTAAACTATGTTTAAAATACGCACACATATAAATAAAACTTATACTGGCAGATATACACTAATATAATATAGCAAATCTCCGCAGCGCAGTGTTATGTTAAAAATATGTAGTATGAATAAAATGCATATATATTATACGTATACATATTTAACACGTAAGGCTTTATGCTCTTATATTAAAAATAATAAAACAATTCAAAACAACATATATTTAATGATGTAATAAAAAAATTAAAATCATATATACGACGGGCCGGTTGGCGTGGTTGGTAGATACTTGCCATTCACGCCGAAGGTTGTGGGTTCGATTCCCACCCATGACAGACATTTGTGTGCATGAACAAGTCTGTTTGTCCTGAGTCTGGGTGTAATTATCTATATAAGCGTGTATTTACAAAATAAAAGTAGTATATCATCATAGTATGTATCATAGTATATGTAGTATATCAGTTGTCTGGTTACCATAGTACAAGCTCTGCTTAGTTTGGCATCAGATGGCCGTGTGTGAACAATGTCCAAGGAAAAAAAAAGATTCGATACGTAGATTTCACCACACACATGACATACATATATAAGACATACATACATATATGTATATATATATATATATATATCAATTTAAAAAAGAAAAACAATATCTTTTGAGGTTATAATAAAGTTAAGTATATTAAAAATATTTCTTTCAATCCGGTCGTCCGTTTGCCTCGCCGGTCTAAGAACTGTTGCTCGGAGACAAAGGCCTCTGATTTATCAGCCGGCCGACTAATGGCAGATCGGGTATAAATTACAACGCCGGCACAATTAACAATTATATTATATAGTATAGTTTGATGGGAACGGATTGAAGTGAATAATTCATTCTGAAACTCCCGTGGAGTTGTGGTGTTATTTTTAAAAGGATTTCATCTTAGTTATGATGAGGCGATTGGCGTGGTTGGTAGATACTTGCCTTTCACGCCGAAGATTGTGGGTTCGGTTCCCACCCAGGACAGACATTTGTGTGCATGAACATATCTGTTGTTGAGTGTGGGTGTAGTTATCTATATAAGTATGTATTTATAAAAGAAAAGTAGTATATGTAGTATATCATCTGGTTTCCATAGCACAAGCTTAGTACAAGTATATATTTGGGATCAGACAACTGATATACTACAATATCAGTTGTCTGGCTGTCTTTCCATGATACAAGATCTGCTTAATTTGGGAGACGGCCAAGTGTGAAGAATGTCCCAGGATATTATTATTATCCCAATATCTATATTGGGATTTATTTAAAAATAGTGTTAGTCCAGTGTTCGAAATTCCACGATAATTATTGTAAATTGAAGGAAAAAATATAACATACATATATAAACAAATAATAGTAATTCATTTAGTTCATGAAATTTAATCTCATACATTCTGTTAGATCATTTTACTCTAAATGTTAAAAATAGACACTTAAAAATTAAAAATTACTGTTTGCAATCCAAAACATTGCGGAATATTAATTTGCATGTTTCGAACATTTTTTTTTATTTTACTCTTATTACTTTATAAAATACCTTAATACTTTTAGCTCGATAATAAATTAACAATCGAAAATGAAAAATAAATTCGGGCGACAAAAGGAAAAAAAAAACTATGAACTGTTATATAGCCTGAATATGTATGTTTATTCTAAGTTTATTTTAGTTTTATTTATAGGCCTTTACTACATAATGTAAATGTCAAGTAATTTTAATCAGAAGGTTGAACTTGTTGCTTTAAATACATTTTATATAAAGAAACCGAGACAGTCCAGTAGATATAATACGCGAAGGTTGAGTTAGTTCATGCAATGTGCTGTGAATGTTCGTGTGATGTGCTTGATGATATCATTGTCGGAAATGTGAACAAATTCGAATGCACATCCACTTTTCAAGCAAAACGACACTATTTGATTAGAAAAATAGATTACATAGTCTTTATCTTCTACTGGTTAATGTTCAAAGCAAGTCTCCACTGCTGTCAACCCATAAATGCCAAGACCTATTTTGGTGGAGCGGAAACGACTCTTGGGCAGATAAGGATTAAGGCTTGGAGTACGTTGTTGAATACACATGTGGTAGAATTACAATATAAGAAGGCTACCAAAAAAAATTTGTGCACGAGAATTATAAGCATATTAAGTACTTGAAATCTAACGATGCTTGCACGCATATGAACTACGTTTAAGCTTTGCACTTGCTTCCTGCATCTAATCCTGTGAATAAAACTGGATAATTTCGTCTTGAACCACGGATGCATAGAATTATATGTGAGTTTTATTTTAATAAAATTGAAACATAAAATATGAGACTGTAATAAAAATGTTGTACGGAAAATAATCATTTTAAGCCAAAACCATTATTTGGGGTCTGACATAATTTCCCCGACGTACACTGAGCCTATCACGTCGCTTTAAGAACTCAACTCCATAATACAGAACCGATTTTAATACCTACCGTTGATCATAGATATTGGCACTGTAAGAAATATTAATCATTCCTTACATCGTTAATCCTCCATTTAAAAACTAAAATGTACATGTACAAATCTCTTTTACATGTAGATACACTGGCTCACTCACTCTTTAAATTGGAACACAAGAATACGAACTATCGTTGTTTGGCGGAATTTATCCTTTTTAACAATAAATTTTAATATTCAATAATAATAATCTTTTACTGTCAATATCCTGAAATAGAACTTAAGATTTTATGTATGAAAAAGAATACTTTATTTGAATTTACATAAAGAAAAGCGGGTATGTAATAAACAGTCCCTCATTAACCAGTTAAGCAGTTACGTCATACGATATTATCATCACGACTTAATGTCGTGACGGTGTAACGGAAACGGGGTTACTTGTCGCCAATTAAAAGTAAAATATCGTTTTAATTAACAAATTCAGCCGCTCACTACTCCTGTTAATTGCCGTTTTTATTGCTAACTTGATTGAAGTAAGTTTGTACAACTTCAGAGAGATACAAAGTTGGCGAAGAGATTTTAAAACGTTACTTTTGCTAAGTATCACTTAAACTTTTAAAGTTTTATGTTTATGATTTACTTTAATATAAAGTAATGTTGAGGGTTACCTGTTTTGTAAGTCATTTAAATTGAAACTTTTTTCAACCATTTGAGAGTAATATTTCAATTTGAATTTCGAATACTTTTATAGTGGTAGGAACGCGTGAATCTTAACCGATAATCGTGGGTTCAATGTGTGGGTGGATCCGGGCAAGCACCACTGTATTACCATGTACTTAATTTGTGATTATAATTCATCTCGTACTATACGGTGAAGGAAAACATCGTGAGGAAACCTGCATGTGTTGAATTTCACTGAAATTCTGCCACATGTGTATTCCACCAACCCGCATTGGAGCAGCGTGGTGGAATAAGCTCCATACCTTCTCCTCAAAAAAAGGAGAGGAGGTCTTAGCCCAGCAGTGGGACATTCACAGGCTGTTACTGTTACTATTACTGTTTTCGGAGAACAAATTAAAAAATATATATCATAATTCATTCACGTAGACTAAAGATGAATATTATTATAAAAATAAACGTTATTGATTTTTCTATCGTAAATAAAACGTGTAAAAAGTTACGTCGAAGTTTTATATTTAATTGGTTGAAATGTTTCGGATTGACCTTTAGTTACTGTGGCTATTGGGTTTAATCAAGATAATTCACAATGCAATGGCTAATCTAATGAGGGTGCTATTAGATGTTCAGTGAAGCGATATTATCTCGAAGGGCCGATGAAAATCTTAAACATAGATATGCGTATAGAATAGTAATATAAGTTACGTAAATGTTAACAACGGAATTATATCTGAACCAATACCAGTGAGTTTTCGTGTAATTAATTTGCGTTTATAATTAATTTTGTGCTGGATTTGGCGAAGGAATACATCGTGAGGAAATGGGTGAATTTCTGCCACATGTGTATCCGCTAACCAGCAATGTAACTGTAAGATGGAATAAGTTTTTTTTTATAGTATAGGTAGGCGGACGATCATATGGGCCACGTGATGGTAAGTGGTCACCAACGCCCATAGACATTGGCATTGTAAGAAATGTTAACGCAATGCGCTACCAACCTTGGGAACTAAGATGTTATGTCCCTTGTGCCTGTAATTACACTGGCTCACTAACCCTTCAAACTGAAATACAACAATATCGAGTACGGCTGTATTGCGGTAGAATATTTGATGAATGGGTGGTACCTACCCAGACGAGCTTGCACAAAGCCCTACCACCAGTAGCTTCATACCTTATCCTCATAAGGCGTTCTTTGCTATCAATGATACATTGCTTTTACTTTACTTCCAGAACATAATACTCTTTATTATTTTTTAAATAGGAGGTTTATTTTTTCTTTTTCTCTCAGACATTCAACAGATGCGTTATTTAAAGGGTCTCGAGGAAAATATTTTTCTGATAATGTTTTTCGTAAGCGCGTGGTAATTTATATAAAGAAAGGATAACCATTATTTTTTCTGGTAGAACTCTAGAAATAATATTTAGAATTCGGTTTTATTAATAATTAATATTCGTCCGCGTGTAAGGGGGAGAAGGGTGGGTATTAAGTAAAAAAAAGCTTGCTTCCAACCAAATTTTATCAAAATCGGTTTAGTGTTATATATCGGTATAGATTAATTAAGATAAACAGTTCCACTGTTATTATTCAATTTATAATGTCTAATATTGTTTCGGATGTTAACACCTGTTTTCTAAACTAAATTGTAATCCTGTGTTAACTCTAATTTATTTCAAGTTAGTTGTGATTTTCAATGATTTAACATTATTTTATACCATATGTTATTTTAATTATATGTATGTATAAATCGCTAGCATAACAAAATAAAAAAAAAAATTTAGGGTTACAATATAAGGTCATCAACCCCAGGGCTACTGTATTTAATTTCTATTAAAATAATTTATGTTATTAGTTTGATAGTGACAGTCATGTCTAACTTTAATGCTAATCGTACAACGTAGAAATATCGTACTAATTCTGTCAGTTACAGCCGTTGCTTGATTTTCAAATGGAAGCTGGCTTTTACTAGATATGAGTGGATACTCATCAGATATTCTGTGTATTGTTGAGTTCCGGTTTGAAAGGTGACTGAGCCAGTGTAATTATAGGCACAAGGGATATAATATCTTAGTTCCCAAGGTTGATGGCGCATTGATGATGTAAGCGATGGTTAACATTTCTTACATTGCCAATGTTTATGGGCGTTGGTGACCATTTACCATCAGGTAGCTAATTTGCTCGCCCACCTACCTATAATATAAAAAAGCTACCGATAATCGTTGTATTAATTACGTATATTTCATTTTCATGTTACAATCCGCTCAGTCCAGTCACTTTCAATAAAAACACGATTGTTATCGTGATATTTTTCTTTCCGTTTTAAATATATATATAATCAATTACACGAATGGACGATGTTTAAACGAGCCAGACAATATTAAAATAGGGGAAAGAAAAAGGTGAATCGATAGCGTTCGTGACATTTATAAAGTGTTTATAAAAAATGTAAGTAACTGCTCACGTGAATCCGCGTCATTCTTCCGTAGGTCATCGTGTTATGTTATTGACTATAAACTTTCTAAATAAATTGGCTATCTAACGCATGTTTTATTTCCAAATCGTAATGGTAGATCTTGGGTAATATTACTAAAATTCTAGCTAAACCACAGAATTCCCCGGAGAAATCATACAAAATTTACTACAGAGAATCAATAATATGAACTGCGGAAGGACTTGTATTTCAAAATCAAAACCTAAAAGCCGTCCAGATAATTAGCTAGGTACAGTAACAGTAAGTACAGCCTGTTAATGTCCCACTGCTGGGCTAAGGCCTCCTCTCCCTTTTGAGGAGAAGGTTTGGAGCTTATTCCACCACGCTGCTTCAATGCGGGTTGGTAGAATACACATGTCGCATAATTTCAATGAAATTAAACACATGCAGATTTCCTCACGATGTTTTCCTTCACCGTCAAAATTCAGTGGTGCTTGCCCGGGTTTGAACCCACGATCGTCAGTTAATATTCACACGTTCTAACCACTATTAGCTAGTTAATATACGAAAATGGCCACACTTTTAAATTGTAAACAATCTTAAGTATGGCAGTTCACGTTGATAGAAAAGGATGGCAGCACGGAAATTACATTCAATCAAAAAACAAACACTTTAGATAATATCAAATTTATAACAAGTTTTATAGATTATTATTATTCAAAAATATATCTTACCTCCACCACACGTCGCAGAGCAAAGTGATCCAGGTGTTGACAGCCAATGGTATCTGGGACGCGAGCAAGAAGACCCATCTCCTCCACAAACACCACATTCGTCGACGCGCCGAGTTGAACCAACGCGGAGGTCGCAACCAACTCGCTGGTGACAAAATAAATCATATTATACAAAAATTTTATGACTTTAAAGCTTAACGTGTATTCGTCGGTTTTTCTATATACAGTTTTATTGGATATTATCGTGTTCATTGTATTTTTAGATGCGAGACCATTGTATTATTGGCGATGTAAAGATTATTGGTAAAGATACCATTTATGCTAATTGCGCGTAAAAAAAGATATATAGCCAAGTGACTGTAAGTGACCTATAAATCATATAAACGATGAAAATTTATGTGCTTAATTTTAATTTGTGATACTAAATGTTTTATCTTCTGTTATTTTTTACTTTTGCCAAAAACCCATTTCGTGTAAAACGGCGACTAATTTTGTAATGAAGCTTTGTGGAGGTGAAATTTTATATATAGCAGACCTTTATAAATCTATATTTAATTTTGTACCCTGTCATTAAACATTGTAATTATTTAAGGTGAGCAAGCAGTAAGGTCAAATGTGTCCGAGGCGAGAATAATCTTAATTACTTACAGTTTAGTACTTTTTCTCATCGCAGATTTCGTTGACTGTTTTATATTTTATTATTTTATTATCACGAGATGGCCCAGTAGTAAGAGCAAGTGAATCTTAACCAATGATTGTGGGTTCAAATTTCAGTGGTACATGCCCGGGCATGTACCACTGAATTTTCATGTGCTTAATTTGTGATTATAATTCATCTCGTGCTTGACGGTAAAGGAAAACATAGTGAGGAAACCTGTGTTGAAAATGTGTCTAATTTCATTGAAATTCAGCCACATGTGTATTCCAACAACCCGCATTGGAGCAGCGTGGTGGAATAAGCTCCAAAACCTTCTCCTCAAAAAGAGAGAGGAGGCCTTAGCCCAGCAGTGGGACATTCACAGGCTGTTACTGGTACTGGTATTATCACTGATAAAGAAACTTATTATTTTCCTACATGCAATATTAGAAAAAAAAAACATGTATTGTGGCCTTGTGGAAGCGCAATAGCATTGTAGAACACGCTCTAAATTCTTAATAAGGTGAAGTATCCTCCATATTTAGTTTTTTCGGTTAAGCTACTAAGTTTCTCGTCTGTTCTTCTAGTGTTCGGTTCACGATTCATAAGTACTTGTAAAAGTGTATTTGACTAGAAATATTTTGATTTCATTTGATTTTGATGTGGTTCTTCTCGCTAGAGTTTCTTGATATTATTTAGATTGTTTGACGATACAATCGACTATATCACCCAACTTCTATACCGACTATATTGTATGCCACAAACGTAATGATGTGTTTTTTTTTTAAATATTGAATAGATTAATAGAAATAAACTTCTAACTTTCACGTTTAATAAGTAAAGTTATATTCAAGTTGAAGTCATCGCGGGTTACCATTAATATTTTAAACGGTAAAGTCATAAACTGAACTTGTCAATATAAGTTTCAAACAGTTCGCTACAAACCATAAAGGGGATGATACAATAATTCAGAAGCTTCAAAATCAGTTTCTCCCCTATTCAAGTAATAAATTACTGTGATATGTAACAATGAGGCACCTCATCATTTATTCAGCGCTCCGAAATCGAGTCGAGAGCTGCTTTTCACACAAATGTGCCGAATTTTCCGATTATCATATTTAAGTAGGCTTCGGTATCTCTTTTCGGCCTACTGAACCCAGGTATGAGGGAGCGAGAGGGCTAAGTATAATATTGCGCAGTTTTATTACATGCAATTCATATTCACAGTTACCGGATTTAATTACTACAGACAAAATTTTATTTTCCCTTCATACGCGGAAACCCAAAATTGTAAGACTCGAAAGAATATTAACATTTTGAAAATGAACATACTAATACAAAAACCTGTTTTATTTTATTTTTCTTTAATGTAAATCGCCTATTTAACAAATAATTTAATAATATACCTCTAAGCTACACGTAAATTATATTTTAGGAACGCAATTTAGCACTGTCCAAAAGTTCCAGTATCGATAAAAGTTATGTAGCTTCTGATAACCTTATTTAAAATTCTAGGATATCACCCCAAGTTTTCAATGCCAGTAGTTTAAAGACTTCTAAAGACGACCAAATTGGAAAAAACTTCCGAAATGTTATCAAAAAACTTTAAAACGGTAAAGATAAAAACGTTACAGGTCTAAACTCTTGGACCAATATTGGTGGAATGGGCACTTCAATATTTTATACTCAATTAGCAAAACGTCACGTATTCCAAGAAGTTCCTGAAGTCGATGTCCAAGAAGTCATATAACTTTTCACTCGCCACTTCCGAGTTCTCTTAGCGTATTTTGCATAATTTCATATATTATTTAAGTGGAAACTTCGGTGGAACATTTGCATAATCCTGTTTGCTTCTAACGAATACTAATTCGGAGTTGGCTTTGAATGGCATTGATGGTTCAATGATTCCAATTTTTGTGACATCAATGTGTTTTAGTGGAAAAATATGTATATTTCAGTTTTTTTTTTAAATATTTCCTTAGTTAAGGACCTAAGATATTAATTTATTACCGAACTCATTATTCGACAATCAAAATGTAATTAAAAAAATCCATATAGATATGATGTTTTGACAATCACTTTTACTAAAAGAGAATTCCTAAGGAATGAAACAGTTAAAGTGAAAGAATGTATCTTTTTTTATTAAATTAATATTCAGATACAGAGAAAAAAAATACGAATGTGACGTAGAAAATTATACTACATACATTTGTGATTACATTTGTGACAAACATTTGGCACGAGCAAGCCAAGCGTCCACCATCAATACGGTTGCGACTTGCAAGTGCTACGTGAGCTGCCAGTTTGGTGGACATTGAAATACATAACTTCTGCTGTATTCGCGTTAACGTATTCTTCACTTGACGCGCTAGACTGTATCAATTCCTATTTGTTTCCAAGCGTTTGCGAAACATTGTCATTAATAATCATTGTTTGCATTTGTATTTATTTAAATGTTACATCAAACATGAGCATATTTTTATCCTAATATAGAACATATTTTATTCCAAAAAAATTAAATGAATAAGGCATGATAATTAGAGAAATTGAGTTATTGTTCGTTTGATTTTGTGCAGGATATATAAATGTTTAAAAAGAAAACCTTATATTTTTGTATATGATATGTTTATTATATGTATCTGATTGATTAAAAAGAGTACCTACTTGTTTGCCGATTGCCTAGAATTTACATTCCAAACATATATTTTTATCTTGTAAAATGACGAAATGCTTTTAAGAGCATACATCATCAACCCTACGCCGTGCACTGCGGGACATAGGCCTCTCCAATGGCACGCCACTGAGCTCGATTCTCAGCTCTCAATTTGCGAACATCGTTACTCCACCTAGCCGGAGGGCTTCCTACGCTACGTTTGCCAAGGCGTAGTCTCCACTCCAGAACACGTGTACTCCAACGGTTGTCGGTTCTGCGACATATATGTCCAGCCCACTGCCACTTCATTACTAATCCTTTAAGTATGTCGATAGCTTTGATTCTTAGTCGGTTTGGTTCTCTGTTAAGAGCCTACTTCAATAAAATATTATTTTTGATATTGATGTTTACTAAAATATCTTATTACTGGGTCGTTTTCACACAAATAAATTGTTTTTGTATTAATATTTCATTAATATTACGTATATCAAAATAGTTTTTAATGTTTATTTGTATACACACAGTCGATTTAAAGTTAAATTATACATATTAGTATCGTGAGTATCAATTAATGATAGTATTAATAGCATTGACACTAAATATTTATTAATTGTATTGTATTACGTAATTAGCGTATACATTATAACTTCACTTAACTAATTTAATTTATTAATGAAGTATTTGTTATTATTCAATATACTGGTGTTAGGGCTTTGTGCAAGCTCGTCTGGGTAGGAACCACCTACTCATCAGATATTCTACCGTAAAATAGTACTACTTGGTATTGTTATGTTCCGGTTTGAAGGGTGAGTGAGCCAGTGTAATTACAGGCACAAGGGACATAACATCTTAGTTCCCAAGGTTGGTGGCGCATTGGCGATGTAAGCGATGGTTAACATTTTTTAGAATGGCAATGTCTATGGGCGTTGGTGACCACTTACCATGAGATGGCCCATATGCTCCTATCTATACTATAAAAAATATTTCAAGGAGTATTAAGAATATTTATCTACCACGTTGAACTGCCTCGTTGTTTTAGTGACTATCTTATAAAGCTGCAGAACTTGAGGTCCGGGGTTCAAGCCCTAAGTCGAGCTAAAAGTTTTGTTTTATGTTTCTCTGTTAAAACATTTTCAGTAGCGTCCGGTTTGCTAGGTGACAGTGTTTAGTCCCATTGACCTATGAGAGCAAGAGTATCAATGTTCCCACGCGCATTTGTGTCCTATAATATCTCCTACGCTGTTGCATCTCCATTGAAAATGAACGTATTGATTGGAAGGAGCGAGAAGGACATCATTATGCTCCTCCACATAATGCCTCCTGTTTTTGCATTATATACACGTATTTCATACAAATCATCAATTAAACAGCGTCTCGTCTAGTAGCATAGTAATCTTAGCGTAAGATACATAGCGTTCATTATTTAATAGAATACTTACTTAGCACTTTCTTGCATAATTCAAAATATATATACAAACGGCGGGTTTATGCTACAAGCATTCTCTATCAGCCAAATTTAGAAAGAGCAGGAAAGGACGTTCGTAGGTGTAAAAGTCAAATATTTTAGTTTAAGTTTACCTGATCCATAACGAATGATTTTAATCGAGCGTGTAGTTAATGGGATTAGTGTGGTCAATGATACAAGTACTTAACCAATCAATTATGATAAGGATTCCAATCAGACATTATCACGGTATAATTATATTTAAGGTTTGATCATTTTCAATTATTAAGCCGTAATTAATCTATAATATTTATAATCTGTATCCTCTAATTAACAGTTTTTTTTTCAACTCAAGTCACGTTATTATAAATATTTATTAAAATAAAATTGAAATTCGATTCAAGGAGGTATTACTGCTAACATTCTTGCCACTATTCGAAGCTGTCATGATTTGTAATGTAGCTAGTATTTAATTTAATTTGGTTCCGCCGTCAACTTTTCACCACAGAACTGCGAGGCATCGAAAAGATCTGAACCATACGTAGTTGACGTATTTAAGACACGTACGAAACGATTTGCTTCCTCGTTTCTGATACGCACCGCCAAGGTCTGGACTACCCTCCCGACCTCCGTTTTCCCCACCACCTACAATATGGGTATTCAAGTCTAGAGTGAATATCTTCTAGGCAGGCGCGCTCCATTAAAGACTGTATCTCACTTTCCATCAGGTGTGATAACAGTCAAGCGCTAGCCTATACATTTAAAAAAAAAGTATTTTATTATATTTGTGGTCATCATATATATATCGCGATCAAATATACACGGCATAGCGCGAATGCGAAATGTGAAACGTCAAAATCACTACTTACGCGAGAATAATTCCTAAAAGCTTCTTCAAGCAAACAGTCCTTTATGGTGCACAAAAAATACGGATTGAAACCTCGTGACACAATGCCGGATGCGACCTGACATCATCAGGGAATGGGGCTGCGAAATAATAAGGCTTGGGTGTGTCTTGATCTATAAGATGGAGCGTTTTTATAAATTAAATCAGCAAAATTACGTATAACCTATATAGGGTAGCGTTTCATCAAGATAAATCTAAAGACAAACACCAAGGTGCTCTTTGCTATACTAAACAACATAAGTACTTATTATTTATTAAAAAGATATTTAGATGAAATTAAAAAAAATTGACAAAATATTTATAGTGAAATAAATTTTTATCATCCGATGCCTACGTTAATTGTTTTTAAGAGCTACAGGCTATATTTTGGACCATAACCCGCAGCCGTACTGAGTTCGCCTTTGTCTCGGTACTATTTGCTCCCGTTTCTAAAATTAAAACTATGCGGTCTGGAATGCCGAGTTTGTAATATTTCGTTTGCTCGAATAAGGTGCTCCTTTTGCACGTAAAAATATGTTACAAGCGCATTATGTGTATTCGGGACAACGGCATATAAACTTTTGTACGGTTATTCTGAAACTGTTTCGTGGTTATTTAATATTATCTATGGGTGAGTTAGCTAGAATATATGATAGAATATCTACATATTTAGGATTTATAATTGTCTTTAATATCATTAATTTTACAAAAACAATTCAGTAAACTGGAAAATTTAAATTATATTTTATTATTTCATACAGTTTTATGTATTTTTTTCAAAATCATAATAACTTATTATTATATTACTTAGTTATCAACAAATAATAATAAATTCTCAAATACGAAACTTATAATAATTGTATTTATTTTGAAAGTGTTATGTGGTAACTGTAGTTGTGTTGTCGTTCGTGTATTCATAAATACAAATTCTTCTGTTGAAATTAAATACAATGTATTTTTTAGTTATACCAACAAAAAAAAAAGTGTGAACTAACGCAGGTAATGATAGCTTACTTTTAGCCTTTGTCAAAACATTAAGTTATTTTTTATATAAACATAACAAACTCGTATTTATGAACGAGAGAGTCTAAAGATTTATATTAAAAGCTACCAGTACTCGCATAGACATCAATTTGATTTCGATTTAAGAATTTTCTTACAGAAAAGCGTTGGTGGAGTAATTTTATTTGTATCTATGCACGAAATTAAAAAATTAAACATAAACAACAAGAAGAAAAATATAACTAAATACGAGCTCATACGAATAATTTCACTAAAACATTGTCGACATTTTTTGCCAAGAAAATTGCTTTTCTAATATTATAGTATGAGTAGGTTTAAACATGTTATTTTTAGTATAGGTAAGTCACGCGATTGAACAATTATACCATTATATGAATGTACTTGAAAACAACTATTAGTGGCTATGATCGTCGCTATAATAATAGCGCGCAAACACAGGTACACTCTACATTCCATAGCTCTCATAATCCGATGGGACGGCAATCGACACGACCGGAAATAAATCAGGCGCAGGACCAACACACTACCAACTTCCAGATTCCGGGCTACTATTGAGATTTTTCGACAGAAAAACCCAATAACTTCTTATTGGACCGAACTGGGGTTTGACCCGGAGGGGGTCTGCGGCCTTACATTTAGCCACTAGACCAACGAGGCAGTCACTAACTTAATACATGAGAGTCCACTGGCTAATGTCTTTATTTGCTGAATATTGTTACTGTATTTTTTTTTATTATAAAATATTTTTAACAGTATGTTTATCAAATCTTGCAATTGAATTTGAAATTAGTTCAACTCTACCGATTGAGTTAAAATTGTGAACCAACATTTTTGTTTCACTAGCGTATCCGTACCGTAACATCCTGTGAATGTCCCACTGCTGGGCTAAAGGCCTCCTCTCCCTTTTTGAGGAGAAAGTTTGGAGCTTATTCCACCACGCTGCTCCAATGCGGGTTGGTGGAATACACATGTGGCAGAATTTCAGTGAAATTAGACACATGCAGGTTTCCTCACGATGTTTTCCTTCACCGTCAAGCACGAGATGAATTATAATCATAATCATTAAGCACATGAAAATTCAGTGGTGCTTGCCCGGGTTTGAACCCACGATCATCGGTTAAGATTCACGCGTTCTTACCACTAGGCCATCTCGGGTTTTTTTTTGTTTCACTTAACAATACAATTTAGAATACCAGTGTTTTAAATTTGGATTTTATTTTTATTTATTGATTTAAGGTAAACTGCAAATGAGCAGCCTGGTGATTAGTGGTCACCACCGTCCTTAGACATTGACACTAAGAAATATTTACCATCTCTGACATCATCCATGCGCCACTAATCTAGAAAACAAAAATATCATGTATGCGATATAATAATTATGTGAGTATCTACTGAGTCAGGTTGCACAAAGCCCTGCCACCAAGAAAAGTAGTTGGATTGATAGCTAGTTACATATTACAGTTAAAATTATAAATTGTGATTAAGTCTTGATTGAAATTGACGAATATTATATTATTAGCAATCAGAAGCAGGATTCGTTTTTTAAAAAAGATTTATAAACAATTACCTAGACTAATTTAATTTTACACAATTAAAATTAAAAGTTCTAATATTGGGTAGACATAACAAAAGTACGTCCGTTCAGCTCAAAATCTCGTCTAATAATAGAAGCCAGTATCGCTTAGTCTTTTACACTAGACCAATGCTAGTAATTTTACAAAATATTGAGCCATCTAATAATATTTTTTATGAAACAAATAGATTTAATGAATCTCATCTCTACACATATCCCTATGAAAACGGGATAGCGCAAAACGTATAGCTTTTCGGCTTACAAAGGATATCATTTTTCTTTAAAGACTGTATGAAAAAGCAATTTTCTCACACAAGCCGACTAAAGCGTCTAGCCAACATACTTGGTGCTTCCAAAAGAATCTAAAAGGCATGAAAAAATTCATAGACGAGACAGGTTATTTTTTTGGATTCCACTATGCTCGTTATGGTATTAAAATTTTATATTAAAGGTAGTGGCTATGATCAAAAGGAATTTACATAAGTTCTACTCTAGGAATAGATTGCTTGGAATTAATAAAATTGTTTCAGCCATGTTGTCCTATGGCAAACATATTTTCGTGACGGTAGCATGCGAAAGCGATCCCGTGGCGCTCCTCGTTAAGACGGAAAGGGTACCGCTGGTTTTTTAGTAGGTATTCCGATGTTCGGGGCGCACTCGGCACCTTGGACACCGGCGAGCCCCACAACCCCCACTGCTCCCGTGGGGGAAACGCGTAACGCGTTTTTCGAGCGTTAAAAAAATGGCAAACATATCTCAAAATTAATAAAAACTAGTGTTCGATATTCGAACGTAATCGATTTTGAAAATTAAATGTTTCAATTTTTTTTTCTTTTTTTATTCTCAACTAGTTTTTCCGCGGTATCGGCCGCGTGGTGAGGTGGAAGCAGATGTTAAGTATAAGAAAGTAGTTTGTCTTTTAAAATCTTAAAATTAAATTTAAGTTATATTACTACAGATTTTTTTTATTGATAATACTTAATCTCATCAATGCCTAGCAAATAAAACAAAAGAAAATCGGTTGACAAACAGATGAATAAAAGGAATGTTTTGTCTTTGCCTATCTATATATAGATATTCTAACGATTCCGATCAAAATGGCTTCTCTTACAATTAACAAGACACGTGAATTAAAAGAAAACAAAAATATAACCCAAAATTTATCTTAATATAAAACGGAACAGAGGAATAATAATTGCGAAAACAAAGCGCTAACACCAGGAAAGTTTTCAACAAGAACATCGCGATGTTTGGTCGGAGTTGGTAATTATAATCAAATTTGGCAGCGGAGTGCCCTATGCAAATTGTCTTAAGTCTTCCTTAATATACGAAATAATAGACGAAATATATTAATTAAACGTCTTGAGTAATGTTTTTTTTTGGATTCGTTTACATAGTACATATTTATACAGAAGTCTAGTTAAGTAGAAGCCTGCAAGTGTCTTGATGATTTTCATCTGAAGAATTGCTTAGAAGTTGTCCTAAAGTATGCGAGAACTTCTACGAAACAGAACAAACGCTGTGTCTCATGTGCCAAAAGGTTAACAAAATAAACTTAATTTAACGATAGCAATGTAGTTTTATGTAACATAATATAAATATATTATATAATTATTTACTTGAACGAAAGTGATTTATAAGAAATAGCACGATATCAAACATTTTAAATATTTGTCATTTCAAACTAAAGAGGCGGTTTAAAAAATACTAATAAAAAGATTGGTATAGAAAGGAACGTATTTTGAACATGTTCTATATTTGAATATGCTATAATGTAATTCAAAATTTGTGTTAAAAACAAATTAATAAAACGTAGCTTAAAAAAAAAGTTATAATAATTATAATACCACAGTTCGTAAATAAACGCTGGTATCATAATTATTGTGTTGGTATCATAAATATACGTCAGTTTCTAAATGTATTTTTCTTATTTTAAATATCAGGTTTGACATTTATGTTTTTCTTAAATTGTAAAACAATTTATTTTTTCAATTCATTGTCTTTTACGTGTATATGTTATAAATAAAGTGTCAATTTTTCTTTGTCAATAAGTATTATTGGCAACTTATATTATAGAACTTTTTTTTATAGAATAGGAAGGCGGACGAGCATATGGGCCACCTGATGGTAAGTGGTTACCAAACGCCCTTAGACATTGGCATTGTAAGAAATGTCAATGGGCCACCAACCTTTGGAACTAAGTTTTTATGTTCCTTGTGCCTGTAATTACACTGGCTCGCTCACCCTTCAAACCGGAACACAGCTATATCAAGTATTGCTGTTTTGCAGTAGAATATCTGGTGAGTGGTTGGTACCTACCCAGACGAGCTTGCACAAAGCCCTACCACCAGTTAAATACATGTTCTATATTTGAATATGTCATTCACTAATGCGCAACTTTGCAATGTGGCTATAAGAAATATAAACATTTTAGACGAACATCTCCGTGTTTGGTCGAAGTCGCTAATTATAATCCAATTTGGCAGCGCAGTGTCCACTATGCAAATTGTTTTAAGACTCGCCTTCAGACTTAAATGGAAGGAGTGATGAATTTAATTTTTCAAGCATTTACATTTATACACGACTGTGTTCTATTACTGTTTTGTTTAAAAAGGAAATATTTAAAATTTTCAGCTAAATTATTTAAAGCTTAAATGTAAAGACAATTCTTAAATTATATTCAAATACAGAAAGTGGAGTTTCATGATTTTTATTAATGTCACAGTGACCTATTTTTATGCCAGAAATGATCAGAACAAGCTCGAAACTCACCACAGAACACGTTCGTAAAATTTTCAAAAGTGACATGGGACAGTCCCACTGCTGGGCTAAGGCCTCCTCTCCTTTTTGAGGAGAAGGTTTGAAGTTAGAATACACATGTGTGATTTACACATGATTGAAATTATGTTCAATGATATTAGACACATACATGTTTAATCACGATGTTTTCCTTCACGGTCAAGCATGAGATGATTATCGACACTGACTAATAATTATAACATTTAAAGGATACCTGCATCAAAATTGCGTATCACCGTAAGTAGATTTTTTAAATTTCATTATCATATTTATATTATATAAATCATAGTTCTCTTCACTAACGTATTCTACTCAATAAGTAAATACCTAAATTTTATTACAGAATACCGGTTTTACAACGGAATTCCATTTATAGACTCGAAATTCGCTAAAATTAAACACCAATATCACCTAGACTTAAACGTCTACCATCGTACACGCCAAACCCATTATTTTGCACATCGCAAAATGTATCGCTCCACTAAATTATTTTGAAGGATATTACATTGGTTAAATTTTGTGTTATTCAAGACAATATATAATAGAGAACTATTAACAATGCATTATGAATCTATTATAAAAACTACATATTTATCATTTATTCTATCGATATATATAAATAAATTGTTTTGTTATATAAGTTTGCCGATATATTAGTAAATTAGCAAAAGCAGTTTGTAATAAAAATCTTCAAAATCTGTCATTTTAATAATGTCTATTTGAGTTATACATATACTGCCTTGTTGGTCTAGTGACTTGATGTAAGGCCGCAGATTCGGAGGTCTTGGGTACAATTCCAGGTCGGGCCAATAAAAAGTTATTAGGTTTTTCTGTCAGAAAATTCTCACCACCATACCACTTGATGGTACGTGGTTCATTAGCCAGTCTGCCAAACTACTTGAAATATATAATAAAAATTTATATCTAGAAGAAATTTAAAATTGTTGACAGTGAAGTCAAACAACGTTCAACTTGAAAAATATAAAATAAAATAAAGTTGGTATGTATGAGAGGTGGTGATCACTTACCATCGTGTGGTCCAATAGCCTGTCTGCCTACCAATTTAAATTTAAAAAAAGATTTCAGTTACATTTATAATGAATTATTAATAAACAAAGTTGAGCGTCTATTGAATGTATTAGAAGTAATGTAATATGTTTGTTTTCCGTTTTCCACAACCACGTGTATCAAAATCGTTTATTCCCTTTCATACTCTGTTGCGCTGATTTAAAAGCCTCCATTTCTGTTTCGATCACTATTGAATCAGCCTAGAGTGGTCTTTTGTTTATAAACAAATGATGCCACGAACCATCGGCCTGCGATGGGCGTTAATTAATTATTGCGAAGATTAAAACAGGCTCCCGTTCAATTTATTATTTTGTTGGTAAAATTGTATTTGGTTCTCTCGATAAATTTTTAATGGATATTTCGACGAAATCCATTGTGTGATTGACGAGCATTTTGTTTAACTAACATTTACTGGGAAATTATATAAATTGATTCAGCCGGTCAGCTCTCCTTAATATTGATAGTCTGTGTGTCAAGATATTTATATATACATAATGTCCTCCGGACCGTTTTCAGCCACGATGGCAAACTCAACAGAGATTAAGCTGCGCAGGACATTTTTAGTGCACAACTATGTGCGCAAACAGAGGTGCACTCTCTATTTCCTAACTCTCATAATCCGATGGGACAGCAATCCGACAATCAGCATATGACTGTCCCACTACTGGTCGATTACTTCCTCATTTGAAAGAAAAGTGGGTTAGTTGGTTCACATGTGGCAAAATTTGCACACACGCAGCTTTCTTTACTATGTTTTCCATCACCGCCGAACACATGATAAATTTGAAGCATAAATGAAGCACAGGCAAATAGAATTATTTTTTTATATTATATAATATTTTTACATATTTCACTAGAAAACGTCAGACGATGAGACAAATGACAGAAGTTGTCCTGACTCTGTATACACTAATATTGTTGATTAATCGTCATAATGATTGGTTGAACAGTATATAAGTTTATGTACAATTGCGCCATCTAAAAAATATGAAAAATCTATAAAATTGGCAGAAGATGGTGTCGTAGATAAACTAACTAACCAACATCCATTTTTTGATACTAATTTAAATGCCATATCATTTCATAATTGACAAGACTAAATATATCGATTATATTTACAACTCTAACATTTTGATTTAATTAATTAAAATCAATCTTATAAAAAGCATTGCTATTTTATTAAAAATATTTCTTAGACGTAATGAAATATGAAGTCACCACGATTTGACATCCTGGAAATACGTTTCCAAATCAGATGAGTTAGGTCATAGGCTACGAAACTATCCTGGCGAATGCATCAGTTGATTTATATATTTAGGATCTGCAGCAGCTGTGTACAAATGCTTACACTAATAGATTATCAAATTGAATATTTATGTGAATTCAAAGGAATGAAGGCGAACAAAACAACGTACTTTGACTATACTGCTAATGGAGAATAATTGGAAAAACACATACAGTAAATCATAACATTTAATGAATACCATATTTATAATTTATATATTAAAAGGTTAAATAATAGTGAAGAGGTTATGACTATGATTCCCAAATGACTACCTCTTTTTAAGTTAATATAGCTAACTACCAATTTGAATATGTTATGTCCTTCAGACGGATTTCGGCCAAGGCGGCCAATCTCAAGAGAGATTAGCCAACTGCGCAGGAGATATTATAGTGCAAAAGTGTGTGCGAGAACACAGGTGCACTCTCTATTCCCTAACTCTCATTATCCGATGGGACGGCAATCCGACACGACCGAAAAGAGTTCAGGCGCAGGACCAACGGCTTTACGTGCTTTCCGAGGCACGGGAGTGTACCCACTTCCAAATTCTCAATAACTTTTTATTGGCCCAATTTGGGATTTGAACCCAGGACCACCGGGTCTGCTGCCTTACATCAAACCACTAAGCCAACGAGGCAGTCAAGTCAGTCTGTCATTATGATATGACATTCGTAAGAAGAAGACAGGTTTGTTAAATATATCATCCGCTAAATACAGCTTGACTTATATTAACGCCGTAATATGTTATGTCACTTGTGTCTGTAGTTACATCGACTCATTCAACGATCAATTTTTTATTGTAACAAATAGATGCGCTTTCTTGCATTTAATTTAAACTTTAAAGTTTTTTTATATTACTAACCAATTACATTATTTCCAGTGTTGTCGTTTTTTTTAAAGTCATGCACAATAGTTTAACGGATTTTGACGGACAAAATGAATTTCAAAAAAACAGCCTTGTAAAAACTATAACAGAAAATATTAATAAAAAAAGTGCCAATAGTAGGTATTTTCTTTGATATGTCAAAGGACTTTGATTTTGTGAATCATAATATACTGCTCATGAAATGTGATAAATATGGCATTAGAGTTGTATAGCTAAGTTGGATAAATAGTTATTTAAAAGATCGTACACAACATGTAGAAATATCGAAAATAAACAACACATCCGAATTAACTACTTATAAATCTCCCAATTTACAAAACTACTCTGGCGTCCCACAAGGTAGCGTTTTGGGTCCACTGTTATTTATATTGTATATGAACGACTTACCCAATGTTATAAAATATCAATCTGTTTTATTTGCCGATGACTAAAATTGCTCATACTAAAACTAACGTCGCTTTTGAGGATGATCTAAATAAAGCTGTAAAATCAGTGTTGTCTTGGTTAGAATCAAATGATTTATGTTTTTTTTTTTTTTATAGAATAGGAAGGTGGACGAGCATATGGGCCACCTGATGGTAAGTGGTCACCAAACGCCCTTAGACATTGGCATTCTAAGAAATGTCAACCATCGCTTATAGCCAATGCGCCACCAACCTTGAGAACTAAGATTTTATGTCCCTTGTGCCTGTAATTACACTGGCTCACTCACCCTTCAAACCGGAACACAACAATATCAAGTATTGCTGTTTTGCGGTAGAATATCTGATGAGTGGGTGGTACCTACCCAGACGAGCTTGCACAAAGCCCTACCACCATTTATGTGCCAACATATCAAAAACGCGATTTGTCCAATTTTCAAATTCTAAAACTAAACATTGATTGTCGTGGAGTGGAACTTGGAGAAAACAATGATGTGAAATTCCTTGGTGTACAATTGGATCATCATTGTGATTGGAAACTGCAATAAGTAATCTTACTTCTAGAATAAATAAGTTTGTATATACTCTTCGCAAGCTACAACGTACTGTTGGATGCTGTTGTGCTGTGATGGATGCACAAAAATGCTGCTCTCACTGCATATTATGGATATGTTGTTTCTTTATAAAATTATGGTTTAATTTTATGGGTTACTACTCATTTTAATAAAGCTTTTATCTGTTAGAAAAAGTGTATACGGGCTATTTTTGGGGTTTTACCTTTTATTTTTTATATACCTTTTTACCTTTTTATATACCTTTAGATTAGATGTAAATCAATTTTTAAAATTAACAAAATCTTGTCACAAGCCGGATTGTATATAATGGATGTAGTGATGTTTGTAAAAAATATCCACATTTATTCGAAAAAGCAGGTGATAGAAGCAGACTTGGATTAAGAGCTCCTACTAGATCATTGATACCACCTTGCCAGTGTGCTGCTTTTCAAAAGAATTGCTACATATCGTGCATCAAAATAAAAAAAAATAATAACATACCAAAAAGCTTAAGAGAGCTACCATTAAGGTTATTAAGGTCTAAACTTAAAAAATGTTTAGTAGATAAAAATTTCTACTCTATTCATATATGAACCTACAATTTTGCAAATAAATAATTTGAATTAATTTGAATTTGAATAGGCTTGCTTTAAATATTATTGTAATTTTTTTTTTTCATTTAATAGGCAAGCGTTTGCCCGTCGGTTTGCCTGATATTAAGCATCGACACGGTCTAGGATGAAGCACGCTTATCTGGAGGAAACCTGTTTACTTTGAATTTGAAGACACCAACGTTGTGCCTATCAGGAAATACGGACTCAGACAAAGCATTCCACAGTTTCGCAGTGCGAATGACGAATGTAGAAATTTGATGTTTATTTTGTATTAAATTTTATACATTTATTTATTTATTTCTATCATATCAAATACCACGTTTTTTATTTTTTATTAACTTGCAATAACTGTGTGTATATAACAGATATTTGAAATGAAGCAGACGCTCTCGAAAGACGATTAAAGCTATTGAATTAAAATTCTCGATGATGTTGCAAATTTCACGTTTTGCGTTTCAATTTTAATACGAGAATATACAAAATTTATACTGAAAGCTTGAAACAAGTTTCATTTCGATGTAGCTATATTTTTAAATGAGATTAATGCAGAATTTTTATTTTCATAAAAGTAGCGTCCATTACGTTATAAATTAATTTATAAATATTATATTCTGGTTTCAAATTAATTTGCTTATTTGTATTTATAAATTGACCCCAGTTTATGTTTGAATCGAATTGTTTAAAGCATACGATTTACTAGAAAAACTCGATAAATCGTGTCCAGTCTATGTGTTACAAAGTAGACCTCTGTGTTTGGGGTAGGAGTGGACGTGCTGCAGCGCAATTTAGCAGCGAGTTACTATTCAATTTAATTTAGTTTTTATTAAATAATCGTTGGCTGTATACACGTTTACGTTTGCGTGTAATTGCGATTTTAAACACTGGACGTCGGTCGCCTTTTGTTTTTCAATGAAATCTGTCAGGGCGTGTTTTTAACTATAATGCGTTTTTTCAGTAACATAAATTGTTCAGATTTAACAATAGAAAGCTTGTTTCGTTATTCTATTAATGAATAGTAGATAGGTAAAAAAATTTGTAGAAAATGGATTTCCATAAGAAACCTCTTTAATTATTTACCATACAGCTTGTGTTAGCTGTGACAATAGTCCAATGGTCTATTGAACCTGCGACTTTTTAAATCGTCAGACAACCCGTAAACATGCTATTGACGCTTATAAAAATGTTTTTAAGTCTGTTTTTTATGTATAATGATTTAAAATACTTATCTTAAAAATTAACTTTTTTTAATTAAATTAACTGGTAGGTTACCTGTCTCAAAGGCTGGTGCAATGTTCCATATTGATTTAAAAATGAAAGCTTAAGATTATTTTATAATGAAGAAATTAAAATGTTTACAAATCAAAATTCAAAAAGGCATTGGACGAAAAAATACTACATAAAATGATAGCAGCATTTCCCCATTGAATCGCAACTCCGATTTTCATAGCGAAAAATGAACCAGTCCTGTCACCTGTAGCATTAAGAAGAGGATAATAAATGCTTATAATAATTTGTTTTAAATAGAAGTTGGTAACAAATAAATGTATGAATAGAGATAGCGCATTATAATTCTTTACGTTGTAGGTAAAAACGCAGGCATTTTAAGCCAGTAAGTTTACCAAAAGTTTTTATCGTCTTTGCGGCTTCTGAATTTCCTTTTAAACAAACTTCTTTCATTTTCAAACTTAACAAGCTCAAAGGGAATTATAATAAGCGACTATTTTACCATTTATACAATTTAATTATTGTATACGTATGATGGGATTTGATGAGATGGGATGACAGCCTCGCTGGTTCAGTGGCTGGCCTTCGAGATCTTGGGTTCAAAGTCATTGAAAAAGTTATTGGGTTTTTGTGTCGCGTGCTGCGCTTGAGCCTTTTGAATTATGAGAGTGTGGAAGTAGAAAATCTGTCAGGAGTCCTCCTGGTTCTGGTTCATCATCATGGTTGGAAAGAAGAATAGTGTGAATATTTCCTTGTCATCTCCAGTTATTGAAATCAGTCATTGATGTGATTTCGTTGCCTCCGCTTCACGATTTTGGAAACTGTAGTCTCAAATATTTCGAGCTTATCTTGATAATGTAAGTGAAGCCGAATAGGATAATATTACTTGTAATAATGTAATCTTTTTTTGTAACCTATATAAAAATAGATATCGTTTTTTTTTAATGAAGGATTAAAAAAAAACAAAATAATAATTTAAATACTTTAAAATTTTTAGCTTTAAACTTAATAATAGGCAAATACTGAACACCGTTTAATTCAAATATAAATAGTATATACAAATATTAAATTTCATTTAAATTCAAATTACTGAAAATTATTGAAATCAAATTATTGAAAAATATAAGCATCAGTTACACAATCATCCCCTAATCTACCCCTTAACAAGATGAATAAGCAATGAGAGCTAACAGTAAAAATTGAACAGAAATATTGCCTCTAGGAGACGCCGCCTTATTAATAGTCGAATTGCGAACAAGAAAAAAGAAATCGAATGTCATGAAATGCGAAAGCTTGTACATTACTGGCGAAATATTTGTGGCGCCACAAACAGAATAGACAATTTTTAGCTGAAGTTTTACATAACCGAAAAAATGAGATTGCAAACGATTTTCTTGTATATAAAATATTGGATTTTATGTAACATGTCGCTTTATGTTGAGCCGCTATGGCCCAGTGGATAGAAGTCGAAATCTTAATCGAAAATTATGGATTCAAACCCATGTCTATGCATCACTGAGTTTTAATATACTTAACGTGTCTATATATACGTTTCTGTGTAATAGTTTAACTTTTATCACGTGTACTTATATGACGTTCTTTTTTATCATTTTATTTATCAATAAAATGATTGTTTGTATGTTTCTCCACTATGCGTTCCTAAGCCATTCATCACCTTAATTAATATTTGGTAAGCTCTTCTACGTACGCCACTAGAAGGTTCCTAGCCTAAGAAAAAGAGTTTTTCTTTGTATTTTTGTCCTTCAATGATAATATAATAATAATACACTGGGACATTTTTCACACACGGCCATCTGATCCCAAATTAGGCTTGTACAAAGCTTGTGCTATGGAAACCAGACAACTGATATACTACATATACTACTTTTCTTTTGTAAATATATATATATATATATATATATATATATTATTTTTTTTTTATATTCGCCGGGAGGGCAAATGACTACTCCACCTGATGGTAAGTGGTAGTAGAGTCCAAACGCGACGACGGCCAGTACAGACGGGAAATACGTTCTGCACGCAAGATGCCTCTTCACGCCTCGTTTGAAGGAACCCGGGTTGTAAGAGGAGGGGAACACGTGAGGTGGTAAGGAATTCCATTTTTTGGAAGTGCGACAAAGAAAGGAGTTGCCAAATTTCTTTGTTCGCGATGGAATTGATATCACAGTCAGCCGGTGACATCGAGAACCAGCTCGCGTGGACTTAAGAAGGAAGGAGGAAGCAGGAATTAGAGAGAATAATTCCTCAGAGTACTCGCCGTGATACAGTCGATAGAAAGCGCTCAGTGCTGCTATCTCACGACGCAATTGTAAAGGTTCAAGGGTGTTTGTGACCTTTACGTCGCCAATAATGCGTACGGCACGTCGCTGCAACCGGTCCAAGGCCTCAAGTAGGTACTTAGCGGAGCCATCCCAAAGGTGCGAGCAATATTCCACGCAAGACCGTACCTGTGTTTTGTACAGCAGGCACAGTTGTTGTGGCGTGAAAAAGCGCCGCACCTTGTTCAGAACTCCGAGTTTCCGTGAAGCTGTTTTTATAACAGCCTCGATGTAATCCCTTGGACTAAGGTCGCAGCGAACGTCAATCCCCAGCATGGCGATTTTGCTTTGCATCTCCAGCGGAGTACCACAGAGGGAGGGAAGAGGGGAAAATGTTGACTTTTTCGCTGTGAGAGCGCATACCTGTGTTTTCTTGGCATTAAACTCAACAAGATTATCAGAGCCCCATTTGGCGATGAGCTCTAACGTCCTATCGAGTTCAATGACAAGATTCTCCCGCCTCTCCTCAGTTTCCGCCCGCCCAGCCACTGCGCGTCCGTGGTATCCACCATGCACTGTACTATCATCTGCATAGCAATGTATGTTCCCAAGGGAGAGCATATCATTGATATGCAAAAGAAAGAGTGTGGGAGATAGCACAGATCCCTGGGGGACCCCAGCATTCACTACATAGAATTGTGAAGCGCAACCATCTACTAAAACACGAAGGCTACGCTTGTGTAGGAAGCTGGCAATCCAGGTGCATAGCTGAGCAGGCAGACCATATGCCGGTAGCTTGGAGAGAAGACTTCTGTGCCAGACCCTGTCGAAAGCCTTGGAGTTATCGAGGCTGACAGCCAACGACTCTCCATGCTTGTCGATAGTTTCACCCCAGAGGTGTGTTACGTACGCTAGAAGATCACCTGTGGACCGTTTTGGTCGAAACCCGTACTGACGATCATTAATCAGACAGTAATCTTCTAGGTAATGGATCAGTTGGTTGTTTAAAATCCGTTCCATCACCTTACAAAGTACTGAGGTGATAGCTATTGGCCGATAATTTGCCGGGTCAGACCGATCCCCTTTTTTGGGAACCGCTTGCACATTAGCTCTTCTCCAAGCCTCCGGCATATTTATATAGATAATTACAGACTCAGAAAAAACAGACATGTTCATGCACACAAATGTCTGTCCTGGGTGGGAATCGAACCCACAACCTTTGGCGTGTAAGGCAAGTATATACCAACCACGCCAATCGGCTCGTCAATATGAACATTTATGCATACTATCATTTCATCATTGAGTCCCGGCTCCGCACAGGTGGTGCGGAGCCGGGACTGTTAGCTAGTAGGTATGTTTTTTTTTTTTTTTTTTTTTTTTATAGAAAAGGAAGGCGGACGAGCATATGGGCCACCTGATGGTAAGTGGTCACCAACGCTCTTAGACACCGGCATTGCAAGAAATGTCAACCATCGCTTACACATCCAATGCGCCACCAACCTTGGGAACTAAGATTTTATGTCCCTTGTGCCTGTAATTACACTGGCTCACTCACCCTTCAAACCGGAACACAACAATATCAAGTATTGCTGTTTTGCGGTAGAATATCTGATGAGTGGGTGGTACCTACCCAGACGAGCTTGCACAAAGCCCTACCACCAGTAAAATTTAGCTATTTTTGTTGAAATTTAGCTTTTTTCTATAAATCTTCAAGAAGATTCAAGCGAGTGAAGCAGATGTTTTCGCACTCATAACAAGAGTGTAATACCTTCCGTTACTTAACGAGGTGATGCACTTCCTACCGTATGAAATTTTTTATGTTCCTAGTTCCTGTTGTAACATTTTCATAGCAGAAAATATTTAAAGCATCAACAGCACATTGGTTTATGAGCCCACGGATGTAAAAGTCGCAAGTACGATCCCGACCTCTTGGATTATTATCATCAATACTTCTAAAGCAAGATATATACTTATTTGAATGAGTAAATGGGAATATTAGTAATTACTTAATAGGGCATTGCTATTATTTTATTTCAAGGCATAAATGTTTCATGCCTTCCAAATTTCAATGGATTTCAGGACGCATTATGGTTTCTACTAAAGCCTTAATTGGTAGCAATTGTACTCACGTTAAGTGGATATACTTTATGATCAATGTAAGAGAAAAGACTCATAGACTTTTCATTAAACTTTAAATCGTTGTTGAAAGCCTAACATGCAACATAGCACCATGATTACAAGGGTAACGATTTCAGAGAGAAGCGATAGAGATACGACCAATAATTTTATATAATAAGCTTATTACATACTAGAAATATTTTACGTATGCTTTATATGTATAATTTCAGTAACTGAAATAAATATTACGCATTGTTGATAACTTCAATGCGCTACCAACCTTGGAAGTTATGTCTCGTGCGAGTGTAATAAAAATGGCTTACTCACACATCTAACCACAATACGGCAATATCTTATATTATATTGATGTTTATTATAAATGTGAGTGAATAGTACCGACATATAGGGTTTTAACAAATTCTCATCAACGACAGTTTGAAGGTAATTGAAAAGTGGTCGAGCTGGTTTTCTCTCTATAGACATTGGCATTCTGAAATATATTGATTGCCAAACCATATTTACTTAATGTAAGCATAGCCATTAAGTTACAGCTTAGCATGTAATGTAGCAGAATGTAGCAGAAACTTTATATGCAGTAACAACTTATAAAGTTATTTAGTTAACAATATTTTTTTCTTATTATCAAATAGTTATTAATAATAATTATAATTTGATTGGTGGTAGGGCTTTAAAGCCCATCTGGGTTCAACTCATCACATATTCTTCTATCAAACAGCAGCCTATGACTGAATATGCTAGTGAAACTACAGATCCAAGGGACGTAACATCTTAATTTTCAAGGCGCTAGTGACTAATTACCATCAGCTAGCCCATTTACCCGCAAGTAATATAGGTAGATTTGATATATAAGAAAAAAGAATAAAATAGACTATTAAAGACGTAACAAATTTCTACAAAAAATAAATTCCGTACCGTAACCGTAACAGCCTGTGAATGTCCCACTACTGGGCTAAAGGCCTCCTCTCCTCTTTTTGAGGAGAAGGTTTGGAGCTTATTCCACCACGCTGCTCCAATGCGGGTTGGTAGAATTCACATGTGGCAGAACTTCAGTGAAATTAGACACATGCAGGTTTCCTCATGATGTTTTCCTTCACCGTAAAGCACGAGATGAATTATAATCACAAATTAAGCACATGAAAATTCAGTGGTGCTTGCCCGGGTTTGAACCCACGATCATCGGTTAAGATTCACGCGTTCTTACCACAGGGCCTTCTCGGCAATAAATTCAATAAATTTTAATCAAATAAAAAACAAAAAAAAACATCAAATTTAATTTTCATAATATGAATATAATAACAATATCTCGTTAAATTTAAAATAAAATATCTTGCACGATATTTCAATGAACCAAAAAATATAGTCATTATAATGTATGCAATATTTGAACTTAGCCAATTAATAAACTTTAATTTTATATTAATAAATAAGTCATGATATTTTTTTTGTATAAATAATATAACTGGGCATATTAAAATATCATGTAGATAAACAGATTATAGTTAGCATTCATTGATTTGCATAAAGCATTTATATATTTTATAGTATATAGCTTAATGTAATAAACTCGTAATTTAATAGAAAGAGTAACTACTAACTTGTAGTTTTCTCTCGGTAGAATTTACTTTCGAATTTAATCAAATAACTTTTAATTTTGTTACCGCATAAAATTAAGCTGGTACATCTTTAATATATTGCCACTTAAGCTTAAATTGGCAGCGTTTTGACTACGCTTAAGTTAAGAGCGCGCCTAAAGCTAGCAAAATTTCAGATTTCACCTGCGCGTCCCTTACACACCCGCCTCGACACGCGATCTAATTTTTATGGTTTTTCTATCTACAACAACCGCCAGTAATAGATTTAATTTTTTTTTTGGTTTGTACATATTTAACAAAGCTATTCTGATGAATACAGTTTCACTATTTTAACTAATACGATAATTAATACAGAGCGCTTTTAAAGCGCTGTTTTTTTTTCGTAGTCCTTTTGGATCAACAACCCCGCAGCGAAATACAAATATATATTTGAAATAGATGCGACAGGTGTGGTTTTTCACGGAAAGAAAATTTATTACGTGCCAAAGTTTTTTATCGTTATATAAATAAAACAAAAAAGAAAATTATTATACTGTACAGGATTATATAAATGATAGAAGAGCTTGGACTTAATACTCGTTGATGTTCATACAGGATATTTAAATACAATTATATACGATTTATACATGTAGTTTTTTGATTGGTAAAAAGAGCAACTATTGAGCTTTTTGCCGGGTCTTCTCGGTTTAATCTGTATTCCGAAATGGCGGTAGGTTTATATTAAAATTGTATAATTACGGTTTAAAAGTGCTTGTAAATAAATTATATTTTGACTCTGACTACAAATTAACTGTATTAAGACATATTTAAAAACATATCCAGATATTATCGATAATATGATATGAAGATATTTTAGATAAGATACTTCGGTATAGACGTATTGAAAACAATACCGATGGAAATATTATTGGGAATACGTTCAGAAAACGTCAAATTTGAGGAATATAAAAGCCGATAGGCAAATCTGTTCTCAAGAAAACGTTGACAATAGAACACCCGAATCAAAATGAGGGAAAACAAACCCCTGTCACTACTAAAGTAATAAAGCTTTGATTTGAATTCGAAATATATTTATTTTACTTTAGTATAAAAGTTTCTTATCTTAACTCAACTTGGATATTTTGTTTGACAGCATTGCTTAATATTTTAATATAGGTAGGCACAAATGGGCCATCTATAAGTGCTCCCCACCACCCATAGACATTGTTGCTGTAAGAAATATTAACCATTCCCTAAATAGCTAATGTGCTACCAATCGTGGTAACTAAGACGTTGTGACCCTTGAAGTTTCACTTCAAAATCGTTTAATTTCATCTGGCAATAATTAATATTCTCTTACCGTTATTCCGTTCTGGGGTCAACATGGTTTGTAAATTGCTCAGAAAGGATTATAGGGACTTTTACGAGCCGTCGGTTTGGCACCAACCGTTCTGGGGAATGTTTTTGCTGTTTGGTTTTCCGTTACCATATATATGTGGGAGTGCTTATATTCTCGATTGTTTGATGCACTTAGTAATCAGTATCTTAGACAACCATACATTGAGATGGGGTACCTCTATTTCATACACCACATCTTATTTGGCTTTGTGCAAGCCCGTCTGGATTGTATAATCCACTTGTCAGATTATTCCCACCAAATAGTATTAGTATTCTTGTACGTGTGATACGGTTTGAAGGATGAGTGAGCCAGTAACTACAGGTGTAACTATAAGGACATAAAATCTTATTTCTCAAAATTGGTAGCGTGTTGACGATGTGGAATGGTTATTGTTTCGTACATCACCAATGACTATGGGTGGTATCAACCACACACCAATAGATGATTCATTTGATCCTCTACCTACTTGATACAGTATTTTATTTTTTATATGCCCCGGGATGGCAAATGACTCTACTCCACCTGATGGTAAGTGGTAGTAGAGTCCAAACGCGACGACGGCCAGTACAGTCGGGAAGAATGTTCTGTACTAGCCGTCCCCGCCTTGCCGGCCCGCAAGATGCCTCTTCACGCCTCGTTTGAAGGAACCCGGGTTGTAAGAGGAGGGGAACACGTGAGCTGGTAAGGAATTCCATTCTTTGGTAGTGCGGCAATGAAAGGAGTTGCCAAATTTCTTTGTGCGCGATGGAATTGATGTCACAGTTAGGCGGTGACATCGAGAACCAGCTCGCGTGGACTTAAGAAGGAAGGGGGAAGCAGGAATTAGAGAGAATAATTCCTCAGAGTACTCGCCGTGATACAGACGATAGAAAGCGCTCAGTGCTGCTATCTCGCGACGCAAATGTAAAGGTTCAAGGGTGTTTGTGACCTTTACGTCGCCAATAATGCGTACTTTACTGGTGGTAGGGCTTTGTGCAAGCTCGTCTGGGTAGGTACCACCCACTCATCAGATATTCTACCGCAAAACAGCAATACTTGATATTGTTGTGTTCCGGTTTGAAGGGTGAGTGAGCCAGTGTAATAACAGGCACAAGGGACATAAAATCTTAGTTCCCAAGGTTGGTGGCGCATTGGCTATAAGCGATGGTTGACATTTCTTACAATGCCAATGTCTAAGGGCGTTTGGTGACCACTTACCATCAGGTGGCCCATATGCTCGTCCACCTTCCTATTCTATAAAAAAAAAAAAAAAAGTACTGCACGTCGCTGCAACCGGTCCAAGGCCTCTATTAGGTACTAAGCGGAGTCATCCCAAAGGTGCGAGCAATATTCAACGCAAGACCGTACCTGTGTTTTGTATAACAGGCACAGTTGTTGTGGCGTGAAAAAATGCCGCACCTTGTTCAGAACTCCGAGTTTTCGTGAAGCTGTTTTTATAATAGCCTCGATGTAATCCCTTGGACTAAGGTCGCAGTAAATTCTTGGCATTAAACTCAACAAGATTATCAGAACCCCATTTGGCGATGAGCTCTAATGTCCTATCGAGTTCAATGACAAGATTCTCCCGCCTCTCCTCAGTTTCCGCCCGCCCAGCCACTGCACGTCCGTGGTGATGATAGTACAGTGCATGGTGGATACACCATGCACTGTACTATCATCTGCATAGCAATGTATGTTCCCAAGAGAGAGCATATCATTGATATGCAAAAGAAAGAGTGTGGGAGATAGCACAGATCCCTGGGGGACCCCACCACCCCAGGAGACAGCTCCACCGCGCACTTATTCAGCACAATGGCTGGTATTCCATCGGGACCGCTAGCTTTCCGTATATCGAGTGATTGCAGCTCCGCACGCACATCACGTTGCCTGATTTTGATGTCAGGCATCGTGTGGCCACATGAAGGTATTGTTGGTGGCTGCGCACTACAATCATCGATCACAGAGTTGTCGGCAAAGAGTTTAGCCAGGAGGTCGGCTTTCTCCTGCGGACTGTGAGCTAGCGATCCGTCCGGATTTCTGAGCGGTGGCAGCGAAGGTTGGCAGAAATTGTTTTGCACAGACTTGGTCAGACGCCAGAAGCTACGGGAGCCCCTAGGATGCGAAATAAGGTCATGACCAATCTGTACAATGCGCTGTGCATCCGCTCTCGTGTATGCCTTCCCACAGGACTTGGAATTTTTATTGTAGTTTGCTTTCAGTGAGTCAATGTTAGATGCCCCGCTAATGCAGCCGTTGATCCACGCGCGATATGCCGCCTGCTTAGATGACACAGCGTCGGCACATTCACGAGTGAACCAACGGTTACGCGTACCCCTATTGATGAGATCTGCGCAAGGAATGTAGTATTCCATTCCTAACATGATCTCATCAGCAACAGCAGCGGCACTAGCTGTCGGGTCATTCCCACTGAAGCAACGTTCCTTCCAAGGGACTGACGCATAGTAATCGCGCATACCGTCCCAATCTGCCGACTTATAGTGCCAAACGCGACGTTTGCATACCGCTGATGGCGGCAGCTTGGCCTGTGGCACTTTGGTAGATATAAGGCCGTGATCCGAAGAACCAAGTGGAGCTTGAACCACAACCTGATATTCCACCGGGTGAGAAGTCAGCAGAAGGTCCAGTAGAGAAGGTGCTTGCCCATCAATGTCTGGGATCCTGGTGGGCTGATCAACCAGTTGGGTCAAGTCATGTGTGAGAGCAAAAGCATGAGCAGTTCTTCCAGCATGGTCAGTTTTGAGGGATTTCAACCATGATTCATGGTGATCATTAAAATCCCCCAAAAACACCAATTCCGCGTTAGGAAACTGCTCTTGCGCAGCATCTGCCACCCGACTAAGATGGTCAAATAATCGGCTTGTCTCCAAGTCACCATTGTGGGATCTTGAGTAACAAAAATGTAACACACTTATTTACTATATGTAAATAGTATTTTATTATACTGCTTTTTCTCTCACTTACATAATTTAATAGTTTAAATCCCACAATCTATATTAATTCTAATCTCGATACGGTATATTATTCAGCTATAGATGTAATAAAATTTTCATGCGATTGGATGCATATGTGAAAATAACTTCACCGTGTCGAAGAGGGCCTTCGCGGAGATATTAGTGGGTAAAAATCCTACAAAATCCTCCAGGACTTTGTAGGATTTGACAATGCTGAAAATAGGCCTCTCCCAAGGTGCGCCAAAGCTCCCTGTCCTCCGCCTTCCGCATCCAGTTGGTGCCCGCCACCTTCTTAAGGTCGTCGGTCCACCTGGCTGGAGGGCGCCCTACGCTGCGCTTGCCGATTCGCGGTCTCCACTCTAGGACTCGTCTGCTCCAACGGCCATCGGTCCTACGACATACGTGACCAGCCCACTGCCACTTCAACCTGCTAATTTTGCAAGCTATGTCGGTGACTCCGGTTCTTTTCCGGATAAGGCTTATCTTTATTCTAATCTATCTGAATTTCAACACGCCTTTTTACCGATGACGTAATTAAACTTTTAAACTTGATTTTATTAACTTACTGGAGAAGTCTAAAGCAACTGTTCTTTCTTCGTTTTCCAGCTAAGACCAGGTTTCTTCGTTCGTTTAATGAAAATTGGCCAAGACATAATATTTACACAATTTAGTTTCTAACTGAACTCTTATGAAAAACAGATTCATTATTAATTCTTGTTCTACCAATATTACTTAGAAAAACTTATCTCCGTGCTGACTATCAATGCATAGCAAAAAATATTGAGTCTAGAAATCTTAAATTTGGAACATAGGTTTTTTTTATAACGTAAACCATCTACTTAGAAAGGACTTTTGAAAATTTCAACTTTAAAGGGGAGGAGCAACTATGTATAAATTTTACCCGTACGAAGTTGGGACGGGCAGCTAGTATTTTATAATAAAATTGTCATTTTTTTTATAGAATAGGAAGGCGGACGAGCATATGGGCCACCTGATGGTAAGTGGTCACCAACGTCCATAGATATTGGCATTGTAAAAAATGTTAACCATCGCTTACATCAGCAATGCGTCACCAACCTTGGGAACTAAGATATTATGTCCCTTGTGCCTGTAATTATACTGGCCCACTCACCCTTCAAATCGAAACACAACAAGCGCGGTCACAAGTGATTTTAATTACAACACAGCTAACTCTAAAGCATTGATTTTGAACTATAGACGAGCCGGTTGGCGTGGTTGGTAGATACTTGCCTTTCACGCCAATGGTTGTGGGTTCGATTCCCACCCAGGACAGACATTTGTGTGCATGAACATCTGTTTGTCCTGAGTCTGGGTGTAATTATCTATATAAGTATGTATTTACAAACGAAAAGTAGTTTATGTAGTACATCAGTTGTCTGGTTTCCATGCACAAGCTTAGTACAAGCTTAATTTGGGATCAGATGGCCGTGTGTGAAAAATGTCCCAGGGTATTATTCTTATTTGAATTAATTTTATTAAATTACAAAATATTTTTTTAAAAATTAGTAAGTAAATATTAGTGAATATATATTGGTCAATTGGGCAATATGAAACCGCTTATAACACAAGATAATTTTTAGCACAAAAGTACTTGAAAATGTAATTGCTATCTGGATATAGAACCGCGACCTTCGTTCGGTTTATGAAAGACCATATTAACTATGTCAATCTGAATAAGTTTCTTTTTAAAACGCTAGCCTTCAGTTAGACGAGATTTTTCGAAATTCAACTCCTAGAGAAAAAATAATTGTATTCGAATTATTATAATTGAGTTTTAAAACTTGTTTAAAAACGCGTCTTATTGTCTTGAAAACTTAATCGCCTCAAGTTATAAAACTGTGGCCGATTGTTTTTTTTAATTTCGTTACATTTTGTTTGCAAAGTCATTACAACGTGTCATGATAATGAGATCGATAAACTAAACTGTTTCCGCTTTAATTACACGTATTATTTGATAATGGCGCAAATATTATAATGAATTTTGTAGCTAGATTATTTATGAACATTATCAGTGGCGTGCAATAGTTACCCTGTGATAATGATATAATATGTTATTTATGTATAATTTAATTGGAATTGTATACGATGTACGCTATTCTAAATGTATAATATATTAATATATTAATGTATATTTTTTAGCGTATTAGGTTTAAAAAACGCAAGGCATGAACTAATGAATTTTCATTATCATTTTTGTTTATAATTCATTTCTTGGATATGTCCCATGTTTGGATACACCAACGCTCATTGGACAAGAGAAACTCCACACCTTCTAAAATTGATGAAGAATTCAGCCCAGCTGTGGAACATTTATAGGCTTTTACTTTGATCAATAAATCAATAATACTCTTAAAAGTATTCAAGAAGTTATTTTAGTGCAACAATTACTTTTAGATAAACACGATTGAAACTTATTTAAAAAAAAAAACTAAATACATGTATTCGACTGACACGAAGCTAACGATACGATAGTTATGTGTAAGCAATTTGAGAATTTATATAACTTTAATAAACTAACGTAAGATTTACTGCCATTTACAACTCGAATAATGAGTTTCATATTGGCTTTGCTTCAAAGTACTTTAGTCAGTTGGTGTTTAGGCTTTCAAGCACTTAGTCTCTTGGTGTATAGGTTTTCAAGCCCGGTGTGTGGTATCTACAATACCAACTCTTCACACACCAAGAAACAATAATTTCTTTGAAGGTTAAGTGAGCCAGTGTAACAATATACGCAATGATATAACAATAAGGTCTCAAAGATTGTTAGCGCATTGGGAATCAAGAGACAGTTAATATTTCTTACACTGCCAATGTCATGTGCAGAGCAGTCCACTTACCATCAGCTTGCCCATTTGCCAATCTGCCTACCTAAAAATTCAAATAAAAAATAATACCAAGTTTGAATGTAATTGAAAGATTTTTAATCAGATTGTATGATTCAACTGTCTTTATCGCTTGCATTACTTAAGCTCATTTTTAAAATTGCCTGCACTTTTCCGTCTCTGCGGCAATTCTTTTTGGATTCCTTCCAAACAATTTCACTAGTTTCTTAAGTACTGACATAACCATTGTGGCTTTTTGTTAATCTTCGTTATCGAAATTACTTTTTCAATTCGAAATAAATATCTTTATTTATTTATTTTCTTATTATTATTAATATTTTTTTATGTTAGGTTATATACATCTTTAATGACCTAAGATGGCTCAATGGCTAGAAAACTTGAATTCAAACCGAATGTCATAGGTTCTAACCACTGAGTTTATTGTGCTTAATTTTTATTTGTAATTCATTCACAGCCCAGCAGGAGCTGGAAAACATTGTGAGGAAACCTGATGTGACCATATGTGTATCCACCAACCTGTATCGGAGTAGATGTGGTGGAATAAGCCTCAAACCTTCTTCACATCTATAATAGATCCATGGAGATTTTTGCTCATCAGTCCCACGATTAAAGGTTGTTAAAGTTACTTTACATTTTACTTTAATTATTTCTTTCTCAATGTAACAATAGCTGATGAGTCATTTAGTTCATGTTTCTGGGCAGGCATTTCCACAAACACATTGACAAATTAATATAATCTATTTTTTTAATTTTCAGTCAGTTTATATATAATATGAAACTCTTTCAGTGTGCGTCGTTCCTTATTCACAATATATGTTTTCGTTTATTTTGATAATATACAAGGATACATTAGCAATACTAAATATTGTGATCTAAAAGAAACGAAAGCTTAAACGAATCACTGCCATATTTAACGTATGAGGAAAACGAAATTATTATATTAATATTTGCACAAGATTCTTGTGACTTGTCCTTCCAATAAAAATAGAAGGACGTCTCGATTCCTTGTCTATTGTTACAAATATATATCGTAATATTTCCCAGAACAGAAACCTATGAATTACTTCATTTACTTAATGCATGTGAGGTTTTGATAAAAATTAAAAAGAGGTTTTTAATTGGAATTTATGTTTGGCGTTGTAACGAGGTCACAAAATAAAGTATAAATAAAGCTGAAATTTGTTTTTAAAATGTATGAAAAGTTATGGTTTTCCTGGTTACTTAACAATAATAAAATTTATTGTTATATTTTAAACACTCATTACCTATTCTATTTCACTTACATTAAACAATTAATATCTGCTAAAACTATACGTACTATAAAATTTTGTAATGCCTTTGGGTACTCTCTGGAGTACAATTTACTAAACTACTTTAAACCGATTAATGTTATTTTCATTTATTGTTAGACAATGTTTTTATTTAGAGCAACTAACAGTTAAATTTATTAACAATTTAAAAAGAAAAATATATAAGGAAAAAAGGATATACTCATTGAAAAAACGCAAATATACTCAAAATGATTTAAAACAAATACCTGTCAAAATATTAGGTCCTGACATATGAAATTAGCGTTTTGTCGTACTGACCACTTTGATCTGAAATATCTCCTCTTTGGTTAAGAATTCTAAATTCAAATTTATAAATTTGTTTAGCTGATACATTTGAGTTTTAAAAATAGTCATTCATTTGTTTTTTCCTCATTATTTTTTTCTTTGGCGTCACTTATTACCACAACGCACAATGGAAAACACTGTGGCACCAGTGCTATAGAAACAGCTCGAAGGATTAATGATATGTACGGCGCTGGTATCGCAAAAGAAAGCACGGTACGTTTTTGGTTTCAACGTTTTCGTTCTGGAAATTTCGACCTTCAGAACCAACCCCGTGGACGGCCGGAGACCAAAGTGGAAAATGAAGAATTAAAGGCTATTGTGGAAGCGGATCCATAACAAAGCACTTCAGAGATAGCTGCAGGCTTAGGGGTAAGTGATAGAACTGTATTAATCCACTTGAAGCAAATCGTGAAAGTAAAAAAACTTGAACGATGGGTACCTCATGAATTGAGTGAATCGAACTTGCAAACAGGCGTCGACTGCTGTGTTACTTTGCTCAACCGACACAATAATGAAGGGATTTTAAATCGTATCATTACTTGATGATGAAAAGTGGATACTGTACGATAATCGGAAGCGCTCGTCGCAAGGAAGACTGAACCCTGGAGATCCAGCCAAATCCTGCCCTAAACGTAAATTTACTTAGAAAAAGTTACTTGTGAGTGTTTGTTTGCGCCGTTGTCGTTTACTAGAGATTTCTAAAAGTTGGCCAAACGATTACGGCAGATATCTATTGTCATTAACTGCAAACCATGAAGGAAGAACTAACTGCTAAATAACTGAGATTGGTCAATCGCTCTAGACCAATGCTGCTTCACGACAACACAAGACCACACACTGACCACAAATTGGAATGTCTGCGACATCCACCTTACTCCCTGGACCTTGCTCCAACGGATTACCATTTTTTCCGGAATTTGGACAACTTCTACAAGGAAAAAAATTCAACTCCGATGCGGTAGTCCAAACCGCCTTCAAAGAGTTTATTGATTCTTGCCCCCATGGTTTTTTTAGTAAAGGGATCAATAAACTTGTTATGAGATGGCAAAAGTATCTAGAAAACAACGGTGCATACTTTGATTAATTAAAATATTATTTTACAAAAAAAAATGACTTTATATTCCTCTCGTATAAAACGCCAATTTCATATGTAAGGACCTAGTATATCATTAACATAATATATTCATATTATAAAAAGTGCTTAAGAGACCGAAGTTCACTAGACTAATAATTATAATAGTTATATTTTTTGGAAATATCTATATTTAAAAAGCAAAACATAAAAATAATATAATATAAAATCGTTTCCAAAATACGAAAAAGTAAAAAAATGTGACGTAACAGCCTAAGAAAGGCCCACTGTTGGGCTAAGGCCCCTTCTACAAGGACGCCACCACGCCAAGGCGAGATGGTGGACACACTAGTGGCAGAAGATCAATAAAAAGACATGAAATTCAGCGGTTAATATTCACGCGTTCCAACCACTAGGCCATTTTGGAGGTAAGTGAAATGAGTATTAATTTTATATTATAAGATATTTATTCATTTTATATTATAAGATTCATTATTATTGATGCCGCTACTTTTCTGTGGAAAAAGGAACTTCATTTAGTTTACGTTGGCCACAGTTACACTAACACTGTTCGCTGAGCCCTATAGTAAGTTTAAAACGGGGCTCAGCTCAGCTCAAATTTAATAAATGAATAACTAAAGTTTTCACGGCAATTGTAAGTTTAATTATTTTAATAAGTTTTAGTATAGTAGCTCAAGTAATCATTGATATAGCCTCGTTAACTTAATTGGAATTTTAGTTACGATATATGCTAATAATTGTTATTATATAAGTCGAGATGGCCCAGTGATAAGAACGCGTAAATCTTAACTGATGAAAGTGGGTTCAAATCCGGTCTGGCACTAATGAATTTTCATGTGCTTAATTTGTGATTATAATTCATCTCGTGCTTGACAGTGAAGTAAAACATCATTAGGACACCTGCATGTGTTTCATTTCACTGAAATTCTACCACATGTGTATTCCACTAACCCGCATTGGAGCAGCGTGGTGGAATAAGCTCCAAACCTTCTCCTCAAAAAAGGAGATGAGACCTTAGCCCAGCAGCGGAACATTCACAGGCTGTTACTGTGCTGTTACTGATGATATACGCTTAATTTCTAAAACTGGCTTCTGTCATATGTATTCTATCAGCTAGTTGATGATCCCAAGGTATTGTGTTCGGATCCTGCGTCAGGCAACTAGTAGCCATTAGGTTATTCAGTTAAGAAGTACTGAGCAGCAATCCAGAGTTGGTAGTTTTATACTCCTTCTAACTTGAATAGCCCTCTACAGCCTGTTGTACTGCTTCTGTCCCATCAGACAATGAAAGTCAGGTAATAGAGCCAAAATGAAACAAAGCTATAAAAATAGTTATTAAACAGAAAGGACCTTTTTATCATTATTTTTTATCTCATACTTAATTCTATATCCGATTTAATAAATAACACAAGAGTGGTTGGTATCCACAATGATGGATCTTATAAGACTTATACGAAAATGAGTGTCTAATACGAAAGTGTTTGTTTTGTTACCGAATCACGTATTCGCTAGTCGAGCAATCTAAGAAATTCAGGACACACGTAGACTGTGTCATGGAGAAGGGCTTTATAGGAAAGTGTTCATCTTGGTATTATCGGCTAAGATACAAACTTAGCTCAGTTAGTCGAAATTTTCTTTCATACGATTTTATATGATATCAGTAAGCTATTTTGTAAGAAATAAGATTTGTAAGAAATAAAAAAATAGATGCTTGAAGCAAACGTTAAATATTGATTTAAAGTTGATTTAGATTAAGATGCATGTTTACTTGGTTTGTGTAATCCCGTTTGTGTTGGTACCACTCACTTATCAGACATTCTACCGCTTAACATCAATAGTAGTATTGTTGCGTTCCGATTTAAAGGGTGAGTGAGCCAGTGTAACTACAGGCACAAGGTATATAACATCTTTGTTCCCAAGGTTGCGCAATGGAGATATAAGGAATGGTTAATATTTCTTACATCGCCAATATCTATTGGGCGGTGGTGACCTCTTAACATTAAGTAGCCCATTTACACCGCATATCTATAACATTAAAAAATCACTTTAATATTATAATTATTATTTACGAAGATCTTCTAAGGCACGCTTTGAGTTTTTCCGAACACAACAATTCTAAAGTGAATGATTATTTGAAAATGGAATAACGATGTTCAAATTAAACAAATATATTCTCAAAATTTAATAACCTAATATACTCAATTTAAACTGACATAACATTTTTTATTACTTTTTTTAAAATTGGAATTTATATTTTCAAAATGAATAAATTCATTAATAAAATATTATTGAGCTCTTAAAACACGTGGTGAATGAGTAATGAGTAGGAGCTTAGTATAAAATATTCACGTCTTATATCGAGTAAGTTATGTGGAGGCGCTAAAGAGCAATGTTTATTTGCTCATATCTTGGTAAACAGCGCGTTTGTCGTAAACAAGGGTGATTTTACCACGAGGGCGTGCTCGTTCAGAATTTTTAAGGAAAATAGGAAAACACTCGAGACCTTCCTGTTAATACGAGTGTAAATAAAAAAGAATTGTTCGGCTTATTTCTGGGTGAAAAAGTTTTTTCGATTTTGGAAACATTAAAATAAATGGATATATTAATATAAATATGGATTTCATAAACAAGTACTTCTCACATATTTGAATAATTATGAAGTCAAATTATTTAGTTTGATAATTGGTCCAGAAGTTTTAATTTTATTCGTCGGTAAGTAAATTAGTCGTAATATAGGATTTTCATTTCATAGTTCGTGACGTAATCATAATAAATAACTTTTTAATAATAAATAATAAGAATAACATGATTGCGTAGTAATAAATTATTTGTTATTCTTTTAGTTAATTACTATTATTGATAGAGTTTTTAATGACTGGTGTGTTTGATATTAGGCTATTATATATGGCACTTATAGGTAATGTTCCAGTAACAGCCTGTGAATGTCCCACTGCTGGGCTAAGGCCTCCTCTCCTTTTCGAGGAGAAGGTTTGGAGCTTATTCTACCACGCCGCTCCAATGCGGGGTAGTGGAATACACATGTGGCAGAATTACAGTGAAATTAGACACATGCAGGTTTTCTTGCGAGGTTTTCCTTCACCATGAGGCACTAGATGAATTATAACCACAAAATTAGCACATGGAAATTTAGTGCTGCTTGCCCGGGTTAAACCCACGATCATCGGTTAAGATTCACGCTTTCTTACCACTGGGCCATCTCGGCTTATTATTGAGGTAGTGTAGTGTTTTAAAAATATGTATACAAGAAAAACGAATATTTCTAATATTCACGTAATAATTACATATAACTTAGAGACTATTAAATTTTAACAGTTAACACATTATTTAAATACAAATTTCTTACAAACTATGATATACAACAATCTTTAATCGTTGCTTAATATTAAGATAATTTAAACTGCATAAATATATAAATAATAAATTATTTATTAAATAACTTTAGATTAGAGTGAGATAGATAGGAATTCCTTCTCCCGCCTGCTATTTTTCGAACATAATTAACGATTTTGATATAGGTATTCAAAGTCCTTGTTGTTACGCATTCTCAACAACACCATGTAGTACACAAGTTGATTTTAAATTTGATATGTCAATGATGGGAACTTACCTGACACCTCCCATCGATGCACATATCTAGGCTGCCCGGTCTACATCGAGTACCATCAGATACCCTCGCCGCTAGTACCGCTACCACGACCCTGTCTTCTTCATCTAAAGACACCGTCTGCAAAAAATTAGATAAGTTATAAAAATATCCTTACTTTAATATTCTTAATTTTAGAAAAAATCCTTACTAAATGTTTTTTGGTGGGTGTTGAATACTTAAAATAAATTTCTCTCTATCATCAATGACTTGACAATCAAAAGACAAATACAATTAACTGTCACAAATTCCTAAGCAATATTAATAGGTGAAACCATTTATTAGATGTAATACTCACTAGCTTTCTTTTAAGGAGGGCTAGATGTTAGATAAGGTTAGGTTAGTTATTGTATAAGAGTACATTGCTGGTACATAAAATATAAATTTAGTTTTCGCCCTTCGCGAAAGGCTTTCATATAGGGCTAGTCTGCAGTACAACGTTTATTCAAAATTTTATGATCATCGCTTGAGTAGTTTAGACGTGAATATGTAACAGACAAAGTCTGTTCGCAATATAAGTCAGTTCGGATAATCATTTACAATGTATATGTGCAAGCATTACAATGTACAAGCAAGTTATTTCGTTCCATCTACTTTAGCGATTGAGATACTGAGGCGTATTATATTCAGAGACGGATCCGGGTATGAGGCTAGCCAATACTCAAAGACCGAAGAAATAATATATTTTTATATAAGACACGTCACAATTGTTTGAGTACCCTGTACTGACTGATTATAATCTATCTAATAAGAAATTGTTATGATTTCGTCATCATGCCAAATATGGAGTACAACTAAAAAGGTGATGTGCTGACAGCACACTACACGCAAAAAATCTACGCTGTTTAGTTATGCTAGAAAATGTTTTTAATGTTAAGAGCGGCCGTTTGTATTTAAAAGCTTGTTGATTTTATTATATTTTTATTATACTAGTTGTAAAAGCCTGTGAATGGCCCGCTGCTGGGCTAAGGCCTCCCCTTCCTTTTTGGAGAGAAGGTTTGGAGCTTATTCCACCACGCTGCTCCAATGCGGGTTTGTGGAATAAATATGTGACAGAATTTTAGTGAAATTAGATACATGCAGGTTTCCTCACGATGTTTTCCTTCACCGTCAGGCACGAGATGAATTATAATCACAAATTAAGCACATGAAAATTCAGTGGTGCTTGCCCGGGTTTGAACCCTCGATCAACGGTTAAGATTCACGCGTTCTTACCAATTGGGCCATCTCAGATTTTTTATCTCAGATTTTATACAAGAATCAAACGAATATTTTCAATTTTTTTCAATATAATAACCAATTTAATGGTACAACTTTTATCGAATCGAAACACTCAAGACTTCTGGAATGCTTCACCGTTTAATAACGTCAAAGGAACGGTAGAAATTGTAAATATTGAAACAACCGCAGTTGACTTGAAATTTGATATAAATATTTCACTAAAAAATAAATTCAACACGATGAATTTTCTGAGATATTTATCTAATTAGTTACGAAATCGAGACGGCTTTTCTTTCTTGTTTTTATCTTGTGAAAGTTTATTTGTTGTCAACGTTTTAATTAGCGCAATATTTACTCGTAACAAAAAAAAGAAACAATATTACATATTTTTTCACGTTTTTAGTATAACTTCTTTTAAAGGATTTGCCTTAATGGTAAGTGGTAGCAGAGTCCTATCGTGACGACAGCCAGTACAGCTAGTCGGGAACCCAAGTTATAAGAGGAGGGAAAAACGTGTGCTGGTAAAGAATTCCATTTTGTGGAGGTGCGACAAAGTAAAGAGTTGCCAAAATTTCTTCGTGCGCGATGGATTTGATGTTACAATTAACTATGCACGACAATATGTACTTTAGTTTTACATCCTACAAATATACCTTTACTAGGCCTTAAAAGCCTCCTCTATTTATAAGGAGAATATTAATTCATTCGGTGATTACTCCATTATATCTTGCCCTTATACGGATTGAAAGATAGAGATAGATACTTGATTGAATTTGAATTTAAAAACTTATCCAATATATAAACCTGTCATCTTTGGTTCAGATCCTCGTGTTCTATAGACTGTGCCATCTATTTTATAACGTATAACTTAGGTAAAATTCTTAAGACAATTTTCGTCAACATTTCAAAACTAAATGCTTTTAAAAGTATTGCTGCAACAATAGCAAGATTTCTTTCATAAAGTTTCTATGTATATTTTCTTGAATTCAGGCTTGCGTTGCTCTTATCTTACAACTGGACTTGAATATTTTCCATTATTAATGCATAAAATTTAAAGCATAGAATTTGACCATTATTTCGGAGAAATATGAAATATGCTGTTTAAAATTACTACGAAATAATTCGTGAGTAATATCGCAATCTATATGGAGGTGAGTGTATTGTTAGATACGATGTTACTTCCATTGTAAACAAATGCAAATGCAGATAGAACATTAATCATCAACAAAGATTATAATACAAACTTATTACGCAAGTTAATATAATTAGTTTAATGTTTTAGTAAAATGGTCATAAGATTATTGGTTTAATAATACAACTTATGTTTGAAGATTCTATTCTATTAATTTTTAATATTTAACATACCATATCACTATGTCAAAACAGGCTTAGTATATCATTGTTAATAGACTGCTAACAAATTTGTAAATGAGTATTACTTTTTAAGTTATCAAGTATATAGTCATTATTTAACTCTATATTGACGTCTATAACACCTACGGGCGGCCCCTGCCCATTAGTTTAGAATTCCCTTTTTTCAATCTTAGATATTCACAGACCGTTTTGACATTATAATTAAATTAAAAACTTACTAAAATCTTCATCTTTTTATTGTCATTTGGTCTAGATAATAAGGTTTGAAATTGAGACGCTGACATGCGAAATATCTATCATATTTGTTGCCGCCGGGCATCCTCGACATTAAATATATTAAGTAAATTACTTTTATAGAAACGCATCGCTTACCGGTTCAGGATTTTGTCCGGAATGTTGTGGAGTTCCACGACAAGTTAAAGCACAAGGTTCGTCATCATCTCTGTGAGCGGTCCAATGGAAGAGCTCCCCTCCATAAGGCGTATTATCATGAGCACTGCATTGCTGTTCCCGCCAGATATCCTCTTCTAGAAGAGATATGTTTCCACGACATGGCTGAAACAATACATAAATATTATAAGCATAGTTTTTATTTTAACTACAACAATATTTACATGATACGTATGTTTGAATATATTTTTTGACTTTAAATTGCCCAATTAGATTATCCTAGTGATCCTAACTAATATTAAAAATTATAAGAGAAAACGAATTTGTTTTGTTTGCTTGTTACGCTGTCTCGTCTTAACTACTCAGCCGATAGTCATAAAATTTTAAAAACAGTTGTCAGGGTTTTTTTTGTAAAAGAAGATAGGTTACCTAACACCCCCCTCCCCCTTCAACTACGTGTGATTCTGCGAGTGGAGACTAGTTTATAATGCTCGAGACACAATCAATGTACTGGTAATTACAGGCACAAGGGACATAACATCTTAGTTCTCAAGGTTGGTGGCGCATTGGCGATGTAAGCGATGGTTAACATTTCTCACATCGCCAATGTCTATGGGCGTTGGTAACCACTTACCATCAGGTGGCCCATATGCTCGTCCGCTTACCTATACTATCAATTTGCAATACTTGTAATTAAATAGCATTGTATGTAGGTATAGAGCATCTTAAATACTTATTTTGATGATAATTTGATTAGTCATACCTCAAGAATATCTTTGTCTATGAACAGAAGTCACCAGTTACAATTAAGTGGCTCATTAGTTGTCTCATTTGGCCGTCCGTCTTTCAACCATTATCTCTTTGAAATAGTTCCTGTTTTATGTTTTGATATTTATTATTGCTTCGTAACACTATAACCTTATTTTGTTTTCACGAAATGAAAGTATTTTTTCGTCTTTCTATGTATTCGCTTCTTCTATATTGGATACACGTTGGATTTTCATGCTCATGTTATCACTATCATGTAATCAGGTCGCTTAATTATGCTTTTAGGCTGATAATAGTTCTAACCCTAAGTTATAATAGCCATATCAAAGGAATGTAGTACTAAATTATAAGTCTTGAATGTTTACAGAAAGTCCTGTGACTTCCAATTTAGATTTTACAAAAATCGCAACTTTATATCACAGCCGAGGCGACCCATTCGTTAGAACATCTAATTTTAACTGTAGATACAAGCCCGGGCAAAGATCAATAAATTTTATGAGCGAACATTATGAGGATACCTGCATGTGATAAAATTTCGCCAAACGTGTATCCACCAATCCGCATGAGAGCAGCGTGGTGGAATAAGCTACAAAGATTATCTTAGGAAAGGAGACCTTTGAAAGTTTACAGATAGTGACATTAATTTAATTTTTTACATAGATCTTCTTATCTTTCTGTCTCAGTTTTAATTAATTAGACAATTTATTTTTGTATTTTAATTAAATTTTATAATAAACGGTGAAGACGTATCATACATCACGAATACATAAATTAATTATAGAATCGTTTGATTTCGATATTACATTGAAAACGTTTTACTTCGGAAATTTTGTGTTTATAAAAGGGACAAGGAAAAACGTAACATTTATGAGTTTAATCGACATTCCGAATTTTCTTTCAGACGAGGCCTCGTTTTAAGATTGAGTTTCTATGAAAACAGATTTTTAAATATTGTCTAATTTATTTTATGATATTATTTAAAATTATGTTTATCTCAAATATATTAATCAGTTCATTAACATCTTAGAATACAACTTTAAAAAGTAACACTCTAGCTTACAAAAATGAGTGATGGACGAATAAATTTTTAATTTTTTTTTTTCGTATTTAATTAAACCATGATGAAGGTGGTTTAAAATTAAGCTTAGTTCTAAATTCAATTTTATATATATTTTTAAAAGATTAAATTTTCTCTGGACAGTTGAAACTCAACATTTTAATACGTCTAGAACATTTATTCAAGTAAATTTCATTCAACAAACTAATAAAAGTCGACCAGCTATATAAGCCGACGTTTACATAAAGTGGGTGCTACACTGAATGACAATAAGAATTGTTATTTGCCGTTTCTTTATTGACTGCTGACGCTTTTAAATCTGATTGGAGCATGCTTTGTTTTTTCAACGAGATTTTCTCGAATTTCGTTTGAAGTACTTTTTCGTCTTATAAAGTTTCAAGGGTGAATATTAAACAATGCTTTGGATCGATGACGTCTCAACTGAGAGAAGTCTTATTAGTGAGGTCGTGTTGTGCTGCGGGTTTGTTCGTGTAATGTTTCAGCTGACGATATTATTAGTTTTATAAAAGAGAGACAATCTTTGATAATGATTGATGTCCTGATATGACGGACGTGTCAGGACTTGACGTGAATGTGAATATATTTTTATTGACTCGATCTGATGTTTGCACCGAGAATCTCGAGGTGTGCCGCTTCATAAGCAAGCCACTAGATCAAGGAGACAGTCATCCACATTTTTTTTGACGAGTAAATGATTCAGTATCATTCATCATAGTCATTTTCGTTTAAAAGCTGTAAAAACTGTTGTTGTAACAACCGCCACACAACAATACTGAATGTATTGTTGTGTGGCGGTTTGAAATATCGAGTAAGTTTACAAAGGACATAACTTCTTAATTCCCAAAGTTGGTTGCGCATTGGTGACGTAAGAAATGGTTTATATTTCTTTAGCCAGTCCAACTGTATATTATAAATAAAGTTAAAAATAATACAGACATAGTATAATGCTGGGTTTTTAGTACAAATAAAAATATATATACATTTATATCACTCTAACTCCGTAGTTGGTATAAATACCGGCTAAAAGAAAATGCAATCGAGCGACGCTGTAAGTAAGAGCTATAGTAACATCCCACTAATGTTCCACTTAGAGCGAAGGTTCCGTAAATGAGCGAGTTAGTCGTGCTTATCCCATCGTGAATTTAACTGCTGGTTGGTGTGAGTTGGCCCATATTATATGGCTGAGATTTTTTAGTGTTAACTCTGATTTTGGGATATGTTTCTTGGTAAATAGAGGTCCTTATAAAATTCAACTGTATATAATGCATAAAAAAATATTTTTTGCCGGTAACTTTCGGTAGACACTAAGGTTCTTCTTAAGCATTCTTGACGACTGGTACCGCCAGTTTATTTATTGAATTTACAAATAATGCAAAGGAAGTAAATAAGTAAGCCTGTGAATGTCTCACTGCTGGGCTAAGGCCTTCTCTCCTTTTTTGAGGAGAAGGTTTTTGGAGCTTATTCAACACGCTGTTCCAATGCGGGTTGGTGGAATACACATGTAGGAGTTTCAATGAAATTAGACAAATGCCGGTTTCCTTCACCGTCAAACACGAGATGAATTATAATCACAAATTAAGCACATGAAAATCCAACGGTGCTTGCCTGTTCTTGAACCTACGATCATCGATTAAGATTCATACGTTCTAACCACTAGGTCATCTCGGCTTCTCACAAAGTATAATATATAAGGCCAATTCTACATATTAATTGTTGTTATAAAAACAGTAAAATAAAACTGTCCACAAAAAAGGTTGTTTAAAAAAGGCTTGATTCAAACAGCCTTTTATATTGCAAAACATCAAAATGCGAAATACGGTCGAATAATCCTTTGGCTTCTATGTATAAAAACGCATATTACGCCATCGTAATTTTTTAGACTTAGTATACTCCACAGCGTTTCAATATTAGCTGTTAGTTTAACCATCGTGCGCTACAAAAGCTCTTCGTATAACAAATTTTCTTGACGTTGACTTTATATACTCTTTATATAATTTCAAGAGATATACAATATAGAAAAAACGTAGAACTACGTCGCATTAAAAGTTAAGCAAAACTGCATTCACAGATGTATATAATATACAAGATACTTTATTGTAAGCATATAACCACATCGAGTTAAGTCTTTAACATGCATATTACATTTTTTTATTTCTTAAATCAAACCAATAATAACAGGTTTTTAAAGAAAAAATTAACATTATAAAATTACAATACGTTTAAAAAGTGCGCTTAAATATTCTTATAGAATTAAACTTATGTAATACATACATAAATATTTTTAATAAACACGCACAAACAACGTATGTAACCAAGCTACTGTTATCTATTTATTCTTATTTTTTTTAATCTAAAATTTTTATAAATTATTATTGAACGAATTAAAAATAAATATCTAGTACTGCAGCTGTCTACTCCCTTGATTGTGCATGGCTTGTATACTACATACTTCGTTGTTATATACTATTAAAATAATAAGAATAATTTGTATATTTTATTGAGGAAACTATCTTCTTCTTTCTGCCCTTATCTCACTATGTCGGCACAACCTGTATATTCCTTCCACTTCTCCGTCACTCGCCATCTCAGCACTCACCCCTTTCATACACATATCCTTTCTTACACAATCCATCCACATTTTCTTGGCCTCTCCCCTCTCCTCCGTCCCCTATATCCAACAACATTCATACTCATCATCCTTCTAATAACATGCTTTTCATCCCCCCTCACCACATTCCCGAACATTAACGAAACTATGTTTTTTTTATTGAACTTCATATTTATTTATTGGTAACATTCTTTTTATTTAAATTTCTCATAGATCAAAACAGTCAATTTATGTAAAACAATATATTGTAAGGGAATGAGGTTGCAAGTAGGTCACACACAGAACATTTAATTAGTATGCACATACAGTTACATTTATGTAAATATATTACATTTATGTGATTTCGGAAACTATTGGTAACAAGAGCCGTTATCAGTATGCTAATTTATGGTATAGCAATGTGATTCTAAATAAAACTGTTTCATATTTAATAAGTTATATTACATTAAGTTTAATAAAAAAAAATTAAATAGGTATACATACAGACTATAGTATACTTAGATTAGTATTTTTATTTACTAATTACCGCCTTCACGGATTTCTGCTTAGCCTAAAGGTTGACTGGCAGAGAATGCCTTCAGGCATTAAGTACGCCTTTTGTACCAACCACATAATGTGGTGGTCAAAAACGTTTTAAATAAATAAATAAATAGACTGTCAAATGCGCGATTACCCATGTGGTTGTGACAGTGACCCCTGCCTATAGACATTGTAATGTATGGGATATTAGCCAAACTTTACATCACCAATTCGCCACCAAAATTGGGATCTAAGAAGTTTTGTCCCTTCTACTTGTAGTCACACTGGCTCAGACACACTTCGAACCGAAACACAACAATACACAGCAATTTAGCCGCACAGCTTGCATAAAGCCCATGGTGTTTTATGGGACATACAAAGTGGCCTTCTATTATCTTAAACATTTTATTGTTACTGTTTCGGATACGCTGTTAAAGTGAAACCTCTTACGCATAATGGCGTGTACCTTTCACATCCTTCCGGTATATTCGAAATAATTTCTGTGCGTGGAAAAAAAGGACGTAACTTGCATTTAATAAAACTGTTTTTGATACCACGAACGTCTATGTTAATATGTGTTATTTCTTTATAAAATAAAAAAGTTTGAGTTTTACTCTTGGCTCGTGTATGAAAGACAAACAACACTCATAATATTTTACCGCAAAGTTTTCAGTGTGTGGCAAAGTTATTAAAGGCACAAAGCGAAACGCCCTCTAGTTATTTGTGAATATTCATTAATAGAGCGATATGTTATGTTAAAGTTGAATGATATTTGTTTTTACTTTAAACTTAATCGAGTCGAAAACATAAACGCCAATTGTTTAAAGCAATTACTCCAATTTATCTTCTATTTATATTCTATATTAATAAATATCGAACCGTTAATTTTGTAACGCCCAACTGAGGAAACTACTAAAGCAATATATACAAAACCTATACCAGTAGATGCAGCGCGTTTCAGAAAAGTTTTAAGTATATAATATTGGTTTATAAGCTGAAAATTGCAGTTTCATCCGCTTTAAATTTAGACTATTGACATGACAAGCGCGATTTTCATGTTCTTGCAGTATAGTAAAGTGTACATCGCGCGCTTTACAAAACTATTTTAATAGAACCAACTATATTTTAAAAATATTTATATCAAATATTTTAAAGTAATCAACTATTTCACGGCTGGGCAAAATCCCTTCTATTAAATTTTATTCCACCATGCCTTTCAATATAAGCTAATTAATGATATACACGTTATCTAACAAATTTATTTCAGTGTTTTTCTTTATATAATAATGCCGTGGAGTACCGGCTTAGAATACTACTCCCCCAATCTCATCCCGTGGGTGTCGTAAGAGGCGACTGAGGGACGGGGAAAAGGGGGGATGGGCAGCAGCGTCCCATAAACATCTTACCCCCCTACTGCGCTCGCCAACACGCCTGCCCAGCGCGGCGAGTATGGGCAAACCCCTCCCTTAATGGCAGATGCGCCCAAAAAAAAGGCCCCCAGTTACCGGCAAGCCCGCTAGGCCCGACCAAGGTAGCGGTCGCGATATCGGCAGGGCAGGGGGTGCTAAGAATCACCGGTTCACGGCAGGCTAACGACTGAACATGGCAACGTATAATGGACGCTCGATGAGGCTGGACCATCACCTCGCCGAATTAGAAGTAGAGTCAAATCAACAGCCAATCGTTGTCCACTGCTGAACATAGGCCTCTCCCAAGGTGCGCCAAAGCTCCCTGTCCTCCGCCTTCCGCATCCAGTTGGTGCCCGCCACCTTCTTAAGGTCGTCGGTCCACCTGGCTGGAGGGCGCCCTACGCTGCGCTTGCCGATTCGCGGTCTCCACTCTAGGACTCGTCTGCTCCAACGGCCATCGGTCCTACGACATACGTGACCAGCCCACTGCCACTTCAGCCTGCTAATTTTGCAAGCTATGTCGGTGACTCTGGTTCTTTTCCGGATAATCTCATTTCTGATCTTATCCTTCAAAGATACTCCGAGCATAGCTCGCTCCATAGCACGCTGAGCGACTTTGAATTTGTGGACTAGTCCCGCAGTTAGTGTCCACGTTTCGGCACCGTATGTCATGGCAGGTAAGACGCATTGGTTGAAGACTTTCGTCTTCAAACATTGCGGTATAGACGACTTGAGGACTTGACGAAGGTTGCCAAATGCTGCCCATCCCAAGCGAATTCTTCGATCGGCTTCCTTCTCGAAGTTGTTCCTACCGACTTGTATTATCTGTCCTAGGTAGGTATATTCACTAACAACTTCGAGAGGTTTCCCCTCGACGTATATCGGTCCCGGCACGACATGCCTATTGAACATGACCTTGGTCTTGTTCAAGTTCATACCGAGACCGACACACCGGGAAGACTCGCCTAGGCTACGCAGCATTTCGGTGAGTTGTTCCAGCGACTCTGCTATGATGACGATATCGTCGGCAAATCGAAGGTGTGAGATGTACTCGCCGTTTACATTGACTCCATACCTAGTCCAATCCAGCGTTTTGAAAACGTCTTCCAACGCGTTGGTGAACAGTTTCGGGGATATTACATCCCCTTGTCTCACCCCTCTGCGCAGTTGGATCGCCTTCGTCTTACAGTCCTGGATGTGGACAGTCATTGTAGCGGCGTTGTACAGACATCTCAGTACCTCGGTATATCTCCAATCGATATGACATCTCTGCAATGAGTCGAGAACTGCCCAGGTTTCGATGGAGTCGAAGGCTTTCTCGTAGTCCACAAATGCCATACACAGCGGCTGATTGTACTCTTCGGTCTTCTGCACAATCTGCCGAACAGTATGGATGTGGTCCACGGTACTGTAGCCTGATCGAAAGCCGGCTTGCTCTGGGGGCTGGAACTCGTCAAGTCGTCTGGCGAGACGGTTCGTGACGACTCTTGAGAACAGCTTATACACGTGACTCAGGAGGGAGATTGGTCTGTAGTTTTTCAAGAGGGTTTTATCACCTTTCTTGAAAAACAGTACCACCTCACTCCCGCTCCACGTTTCCGGGGTCTTGCCATGTTGGATGACGGAATTAAAGAGGCTTGCTAGCTCTTTCAGGACCGGAGTCCCGCCTGCCTTAAGCAACTCTGTTGTGATTCCGTCATCTCCCGGAGCTTTGTTGTTTTTAAGCTGTTCTAGAGCCGCCCTAATCTCTCCTTGGTCAACGACCGGGAGCTCCTCGGAGTAATGGCGCATAAGAGGGGCGCGCTGGTCATCAATACTGATTCCCACGGATTTATCCGATCTTGAAGAGAACAACTGCCCATAAAACCTCTCTACGTCTCCGACAATCTCAGGCCTAGAGGTAACGACCCCACCATTTTCAGTTTTAAGTTTTGTCAGACGCGGCCTCCCAAACTTGCGAGCGAACACTTTCGATCCCCGATTTTGCTCAATCGCAGCCTTGATGGCACGGGTATTGGAGCGTCGGAGATCGCGTCGCGTCAGCGTTTTTATTGTTCGGTTTAAGGCCTTATCTGACAAAAACGATGGTAGTTCTCGTCGTTTTCTCATGAGCTCGAGTGTCTCAGCAGAGAGTTTTGGTGCGTTGTCTCTTCTCTGTGGCGGAAAACACTTGCGGGATGTGTTTTGCAGTATTTTGACCAGCGTGTCGGTTCTCTCATCAATGCTGCTTATGGTTTCCAACGCGGTGAATTGATTTTGAAGTTCCATTTGGAACTTTTCGGAGCCTTGAGCAGCTTGGAGCATGGTAGGTCGGAGAGTAGACCTCATCATTCTCGATCTTTCGGCTTTTAAGTTGATATTTAGAGTGCCTCGAACCAAGCGGTGATCACTTCCGGTATTAAACTTGTTGATCACTGAAACATCTCTAAATATGTGCCTTTTATTCGAAATGATAAAGTCTATCTCGTTCCTTGTCACGTTATCGGGGCTTCGCCAGGTCCACCTCCTCTGAGGCTTTTTTTGAAAGAAAGAATTCATCAAAAAAAGCCCCTGCACTTCGAGAAAGTTTACCAGCATTTGCCCCCTGTGATTTCTGCAGCCCAAGCCGTAAGGTCCGACTTTCGATTCACCGCTATCTTGTACTCCCACTTTAGCATTAAAGTCTCCCATAACAACATTGTAGTGGGCCCTCGAGGTGTCGTTGAGGGCCTTTGCGATGTCCTCGTACATCGCTTCGACCACATCATCAGAGTATGTCGAAGTTGGCGCATATACCTGTACGACCTTCAGGGAGTACCTGTCGGAAAGTTTTAGTACAAGGTACGCTACCCGGTTCGACACACTACTGATTTCCACAATGCTGCTAATGAGATCCTTTTTGACTAGAAAACCGACACCACCCTGGGAGAGGTTATCACCTTCGCGGAAGTAGAGTAAGTTACCGGACTCTAGAGTTATCGTGTCCTCCCCCTGTCTTCGGACTTCAGGTAACCCCAGTATATACCAGTTTATATGACTTTACTCTACTTCCGTGGCCGTTGGCCGTGGAGTACCGGCTTAGAATACTACTCCCCCAATCTCATCCCGTGGGTGTCGTAAGAGGCGACTGAGGGACGGGGAAAAGGGGGGATGGGCAGCAGCGTCCCCCCTCCCATAAACATCTTACCCCCTACTGCGCTCGCCAACACGCCTGCCCAGCGCGGCGAGTATGGGCAAAACCCTCCCTTAATGGCAGATGCGCCCAAAAAAAGGCCCCCAGTTACCGGCAAGCCCGCTAGGCCCGACCAAGATAGCGGTCGCGGTGTCGGCAGGGCAGGGGGTGCTAAGAATCACCGGTTCACGGCAGGCTACCGTATAAAACGACTGAAAATGGCAACGTATAATGGACGCTCGATGAGGCTGGACCATCACCTCGCCGAATTAGAAGTCGAGTTAAGTCATATAAACTGGCATATACTGGGGTTATCTGAAGTCCGAAGACAGGGGGAGGACACGATAACTCTAGAGTCCGGTAACTTACTCTACTTCCGCGAAGGTGATAACCTCTCCCAGGGTGGTGTCGGTTTTCTAGTCAAAAAGGATCTCATTAGCAGCATTGTGGAAATCAGTAGTGTGTCGAACCGGGTAGCGTACCTTGTACTAAAACTTTCCGACAGGTACTCCCTGAAGGTCGTACAGGTATATGCGCCAACTTCGACATACTCTGATGATGTGGTCGAAGCGATGTACGAGGACATCGCAAAGGCCCTCAACGACACCTCGAGGGCCCACTACAATGTTGTTATGGGAGACTTTAATGCTAAAGTGGGAGTACAAGATAGCGGTGAATCGAAAGTCGGACCTTACGGCTTGGGCTGCAGAAATCACAGGGGGCAAATGCTGGTAAACTTTCTCGAAGCGCAGGGGCTTTTTTTGATGAATTCTTTCTTTCAAAAAAAGCCTCAGAGGAGGTGGACCTGGCGAAGCCCCGATAACGTGACAAGGAACGAGATAGACTTTATCATTTCGAATAAAAGGCACATATTTAGAGATGTTTCAGTGATCAACAAGTTTAATACCGGAAGTGATCACCGCTTGGTTCGAGGCACTCTAAATATCAACTTAAAAGCCGAAAGATCGAGAATGATGAGGTCTACTCTCCGACCTACCATGCTCCAAGCTGCTCAAGGCTCCGAAAAGTTCCAAATGGAACTTCAAAATCAATTCACCGCGTTGGAAACCATAAGCAGCATTGATGAGAGAACCGACACGCTGGTCAAAATACTGCAAAACACATCCCGCAAGTGTTTTCCGCCACAGAGAAGAGACAACGCACCAAAACTCTCTGCTGAGACACTCGAGCTCATGAGAAAACGACGAGAACTACCATCGTTTTTGTCAGATAAGGCCTTAAACCGAACAATAAAAACGCTGACGCGACGCGATCTCCGACGCTCCAATACCCGTGCCATCAAGGCTGCGATTGAGCAAAATCGGGGATCGAAAGTGTTCGCTCGCAAGTTTGGGAGGCCGCGTCTGACAAAACTTAAAACTGAAAATGGTGGGGTCGTTACCTCTAGGCCTGAGATTGTCGGAGACGTAGAGAGGTTTTATGGGCAGTTGTTCTCTTCAAGATCGGATAAATCCGTGGGAATCAGTATTGATGACCAGCGCGCCCCTCTTATGCGCCATTACTCCGAGGAGCTCCCGGTCGTTGACCAAGGAGAGATTAGGGCGGCTCTAGAACAGCTTAAAAACAACAAAGCTCCGGGAGATGACGGAATCACAACAGAGTTGCTTAAGGCAGGCGGGACTCCGGTCCTGAAAGAGCTAGCAAGCCTCTTTAATTCCGTCATCCAACATGGCAAGACCCCGGAAACGTGGAGCGGGAGTGAGGTGGTACTGTTTTTCAAGAAAGGTGATAAAACCCTCTTGAAAAACTACAGACCAATCTCCCTCCTGAGTCACGTGTATAAGCTGTTCTCAAGAGTCGTCACGAACCGTCTCGCCAGACGACTTGACGAGTTCCAGCCCCCAGAGCAAGCCGATATCGTCATCATAGCAGAGTCGCTGGAACAACTCACCGAAATGCTGCGTAGCCTAGGCGAGTCTTCCCGGTGTGTCGGTCTCGGTATGAACTTGGACAAGACCAAGGTCATGTTCAATAGGCATGTCGTGCCGGGACCGATATACGTCGAGGGGAAACCTCTCGAAGTTGTTAGTGAATATACCTACCTAGGACAGATAATACAAGTCGGTAGGAACAACTTCGAGAAGGAAGCCGATCGAAGAATTCGCTTGGGATGGGCAGCATTTGGCAACCTTCGTCAAGTCCTCAAGTCGTCTATACCGCAATGTTTGAAGACGAAAGTCTTCAACCAATGCGTCTTACCTGCCATGACATACGGTGCCGAAACGTGGACACTAACTGCGGGACTAGTCCACAAATTCAAAGTCGCTCAGCGTGCTATGGAGCGAGCTATGCTCGGAGTATCTTTGAAGGATAAGATCAGAAATGAGATTATCCGGAAAAGAACCAGAGTCATCGACATAGCTTGCAAAATTAGCAGGCTGAAGTGGCAGTGGGCTGGTCACGTATGTCGTAGGACCGATGGCCGTTGGAGCAGACGAGTCCTAGAGTGGAGACCGCGAATCGGCAAGCGCAGCGTAGGGCGCCCTCCAGCCAGGTGGACCGACGACCTTAAGAAGGTGGCGGGCACCAACTGGATGCGGAAGGCGGAGGACAGGGAGCTTTGGCGCACCTTGGGAGAGGCCTATGTTCAGCAGTGGACAACGATTGGCTGTTGATTGAATAAAATATAATTCATATCATAACATATCAGAAATGAAACAAATTGTTACATAACGATGTCACAGCCGTCTAATATACAATAGCTCCATAACTATTAATCATTGGTTCTTTCAACGCGCTGAAAGCCAAGTTTACGCGTCGTATGTCAGATATTACTTTAAAATTGTTTAAAACTATTGAGTACAAAGTCTGAAAGTTGTTCTTTCCTTCTAATAGAAACATGAAGAAGTATTATATGAAGTCGAATGTATTTTAAGTAGTTTTCTATTGAAGTATTATCATTCAACGTTAATTATGAAGAGTTTTTGCTTTAAAATTTTATAATCTTAAATTGGCCAAGGTGGCTCAATGGTTGGAATAGTCTTAGTTGCAATTTAATGGTTTTAGTTAGGAAAAAAACCACTGCCTGGCTAACATAACATTTTTAATTAATGTTTCCAAGGTCGATGGCATGAGCGATGAAAGGATATTTAACATTTTGTACACTTTAACTACCTTCCTATATTATGTAAAAAAAATAGCCCGACCTGGGATTAGAACTCAAACAACTACATTAAAGATTCACATTTAAATCAACATTTTAATTATTATATTTTTTAATTTAAAATATATTTAAATACCTAACGATATGACCAAATAACATTAAATGAATAACCACCAATAATATCTTCAATAAAAAAGGGATATTAAAAAATAGGTAATACAAAAGGTTTTTTGTAACGCGATAATTCCCTCAAACCTCAAACTTATTTATATATATATATATATATATATATATATAAATAAGTTTGAGGTTTGAGGGAATTATATATATATATATATATATATATATATATATATATAAGAATATATATAAAATATATATATATATATATATATATATATATATATATATATATATATATATATATATAAGAACAATGTAAGCAAGTACATAATACATCATCCAGGAAGCTTAAGCCACTTCTTCCAGCCTATTCCGACGTAGGATTAACTGGCATTAGTCTGATCCACCTCGGAACGAGACTTGAATAGGACGTTCTGGTCGTCTTATGTGATTTTTAAACATCCATAGAAGCTATTTCTTGGTCTCAGAACTATCTTTGCGTGTATAATTAAAAACAAAATATTCTTTATTTAAATATAAGTGTATAAGAATTTGAAAAGATGTTACAGTATTAAACTGAATGTAAAGCTAGATTGTAATTAGAAAAATGCAACTAATTCTTCTTATGGATTCTATAGTGACTAATAGGCAACGAGCTCAATAGACTTACCACTTACTCTTTTCCTAAAATGATGGGCGGTCACCTGGTAGTAAATGTTCGACGTAAAAAATATTACCCCTTCCTGATATCGTTAAAAACCTAAAGTTTTTACTTCGTATTTGAATTTATAAAACGATTCGTTTTACTTATTGGCAATAAAATTGTCTACGAGGCCTAATTAAGAAGTTACCTTTGGCTTGCTACTTACTAATCAGAATGCGAACAGTTTTTTTTATAGTATATACAGGCGGACGAGCATATGGGCCATAGACATGCATTGTAAGAAATAACCATCGCTTACATTACGCTTACAAAGAACAGAAATTGAATATACGTAATATTATGTCATGAAGTTAAAGTCAGTTGTAACAACCTAACGATCTAAGACAGGATTAACTGGCATTACTGGGATCCAAGTCGAACAGCTTGAGGTTGACGAGCAAACCTTATATGTCAATTTATAGGTTTTAATTGTCATTAGGGATAATGAGTACTTTTTATGCGCTTTATATTACCGTTTATATTTTGTATGTGTTTAAGTAATAATACCATACGATTTTTATTTCTGAGGGTCTAAATCGAAATGACAATGCAAATAATTATATATTTTTTTCAAATTACTGAACCTAACGCAAAGATTAATTAATAAAATCGATATATTTAAATTTTAAAATATACTAAAAAATATACAGACGAACTGAGAACTTCCTTTTTTGAAGACAGCATGCCTTAAATAGACATGTAGACATTGATTTAAAACAGAGCGTCGTTACTTTCTCCCAAGAGATAATATAAGTCCGCTACAAAAGTAGGCTATGTAAATAAATAAATCATTGGGAAGGCTCGCCGTTACATCTACGTGATGGAGTAGGATTACTTGGTATTATTCTGATCCACTTCAGCGAATTGTACAACTGAATGTTATTTAATTTGTACAAATAGAATTTACGCTTGATGACGTGTCAGTAAAGATTCCTGTAAGATTGGTTTCTGTGAATTCGATTTTTAAAGTTACATATAGGATTGTCTAATAAATTGACGTTTACATATATTTTTGAAATATCATTAACTATGTTTATATATTTTTAATAGAATAGGAAGGCGGACGAGCATATGGGCCACGTAATGGTAAGTGACCACCAACGCCCATAGACATTGGCTTTGTAAGAAATGTCAACCATCGCTCACTCACCCTTCAAACCGGAACACAATAATACCAAGTACTGCTGTTTTGCGGTAGAATATCTGATGAGTGGGTGGATACCTACCCAGACGAGCTTGCACAAAGCTCAAACAATACTACTACAGTACTAAACAGTAAATATATTTACTCAATGACCCGTCATTTGTAGCATTCTTATAGGTAACCGTGTGGATATGGTAACTTCTAAATTACCTCTTGAAAATTTCTACTAACCGTATACGAAACGAATTGTTTCATGAATAAAGTAACCGGAAATAAATGCGAGTATCCAGTCAGTCATCGTAGATTTGACATTCGAAAGATGACACAGCATTGGTCTATTAATCACCCGCTAAGCAACATTTATATGTAGAGCAGAACTTTACTGAAATTTTTGAAATTCATAACATTTACACCTGAGGCGCAATAAAGCTTATACGAGTAGGTTACATGTCTGCATCAGACCATTTTGAGACAACATTAGACGTCCAAACACTAACAGCAACTTGTTATATATCAAGAAATATTGTCATAGCAATTTGGTCCTTATAATCATTGGTATAAAGTTGTAAATAACTGTAACTCTATAATGTATGGACATGTCATCATTTTTACGGGATTGTAGTCCTTATTCATTACACAATAAAGATGTTAATTGCATTACATCATATATGATAATCTGACATATTTACAATAGCATGCAAGGGTTATGCTCATAATAATTACTATGATTATATTTGTTAATATCGTAGAAAGCTGTTTGTAAATAAGCACACAACATTGAAGATTTACTTTTAGCTAAGCACACGGCCGTCTGTTCTTTAAGTACCTTAATGCCTGTTTTATTGGTAAATGTGACTGATATACATATTTATTTAAACATATCATTTGAAATAAATGTGCAAATAATACACCCAGAATCGGGACAGAAATAAAACGGGTCAGTTAAAGTCTGAATTAAAGTGTTCGAAAAATGCAAATTCATGTAATAATTTTTCCATAATTTTTAATAATTTGAGTAGTAAAGATGTATAACGGATGTTATAATTGATTTTACATTAATTATAATATTCAGAGAATAATACATCGGAATAATGTATCAGCGTGAGTCGGTTTTCAACACTTCACGAGTGATATATATTACATATATATCAAGTTGTTGCATAATAGCACTGCTGTAGTATCTCAGAAACATTTCGAGCATTCCTTGATACAAACGTAAGTGAATTCAGGTTAATTAATAATAATAATATAATGAACACTTTACAGTTCAGTTAACCCGTTTTGCGTAAGGGGTCGTTTCTGCCCAACCAAAAAACATGTGAAATGAAAACAACAAATTACTTTTACATACCCAATTTCAGATTTTGAGATTTTTACGTGTTCTCGTAATCAAATAGTTTAAAAATTGCAGAATTGGTCTGGTTGGTTAATTTAGGTTAAACCAAATCTCAATGAAGAAAATCATTAGTGAAAATGGACTGTAATTTTTCAACGGTTTTCAAAAAAAATTTACGATCACCGAAACTAATTTTCAGGTAACCGGTAAGTGTTGGTATAAATCAAAGTTTTATAGGTTGAAACCACATTAGCGTTACTTTAGAAATGAAGTGGAAACGAAATGATAAATTAGACTTTAACTGGTACTAGGATCTGAACAAGCCCCTCTGGGAAGGTGTGGTACCTTCCCATTCGCAAGTAATCCATTCTCATATATCTAACTGCCTCATTCGTTTATGGTTAGCATGACTACACACCCTGAAGTCTTGAGTTCCAATTGGAAATCCCAGATCAGTATTAAAGAGTTATCGAGATTTTTGCCAATTATTTATCATTATACAGGCGTCTGCCGTAACGCCTCCATTCATTCTGGTAGTGTCAGATTATTAAGATGGGATTATGAGAGTGAGGCAAAGTCAATAGAGTTCATTTAGCACTCCGAGCTTTTACATATCATCTTTATAATGTTGGTTTTAATTTTTATAATTATTTTATTAAAATGAAATCTAATTTATTAACGTTTTATTAGCAAACATTTTAAATGAATTGGCATACATAAAAATATCTGCGGAGTTTTTATAGGAACGTGTACCGTGCGTTATGCGGAATCGGAAAATTATTTATCTAGTACTAACAAAAACCTGTATGTATATATACAAATTGTCATGGTGATTGGGTGAATGGTATAAAAGAGGACAGCAATGTCATTATGATTTAATGTCAATTTTACGGTCAAACAATGCCGATGTAATCTCAAACATATATAACAACATCTATCATATATAATAGGTGCCTTACCTGCATATTACATATTTTGTATCGCACTGGCTCTCCACGACAGCCTGAGGGTGAGGAGCATGTTCTGAGCTGTCTGGATACGCCACCGTCACAGGTCCTCGAGCACAGTGACCACTCGCTCCATTGTGACCATCCACCTCTTTCCTGTTAAATATATAATATATAGGTTATTAATATACAATATTAGATATAAGTTTGTTTTCTATTATTTTGTGAATAATTTTACCCAAAACATATAAAAATACAACTGAAGTGAGAAGCTTCTTTTTCCGATCTCGATTAAAAAACACTTTTTGCGCTGAGATATTCATAGAGTGCAATGAATAGATAAAGATCTTAACTGCAGGTCACGTTCAAAAGCAAACAAGTACCATTAAAACATCTATCGGCGCACTTTGGAGGTAAAAACGATTCGTATGCCGCGACGGCAAACGGCATGACGCTCCCTTATCGTTATGCCCTCCGCCACCGCTCACTACTCCCTTATGTGTGCGTATTGCGTATACGTAGGCTATTGCTACTATGTTATACTTACACATATATATATATATATATATATTAATTTTATAAGCGAAACTATGCTTTTGTTTTTAATTCCATATTTATTTATTAGCTTTCCTTTGTTAACTTCTTTGAAAAAAGATCGTTCATCGAAATTTCATTTTAGTTCTAAATTGCAGTTCAGGGCTTATTAAATTATATTTTAAAATAACTTAATATCAACTGCTAGTATTAAATTTAAACAGCATCCAATTATAACTAAACCTCTAATTTGATATTTTAATAATAATTAGATAACTAATCTATGATTGAAATAACTATGATATATATTCAAAGTTATTTCCAATTACCATAAAATACTATTTTATAATACATATATAATTTGAATGTTTTTGTAAAAGTTTGTTAAAATGAAATTATTTTTATTTACAAAATACCAGTCAAAAAAGTCAGCTTTTATTTATCGCTTTCGAATAGTAATTTTATTATTTAGTATTTGTTATGATTAAGGTCGTTACTGAACATAATCTGTGTACAAAGTCAGCTATGTTTCCTTTTTCTTTTCTGCTGGTAAAAATGATAGTCCTAAAGATACAACGCTCTGAGAAACAAAAGACAGAGAATAATATGTTTAAGGCTACCCTTTCTATTAGTACTCTAAAAAAATCATACTTGACAAACTCATAATATAGATGTATGAAGTGTATCTCTTGACAATTTGAGTGTTACTACAAGTTTAATTCATTATACTCGCAACACTAAAAAGAATACACATTAACTCTTTCTAACTTATATCAAAATATATAAATTTGTCTCCCTCCCTGCTTACTATTGTCGTGTATTGGGGTTGTAGTGTATTGGGATGTCGTTTGCCCAATGAACGACGACAATGAATCGCGCAATCTGGAAGAATCTTCTTTAACCTGCAGCTGCAGCAGCGGAATAAATATATGTGAATGTGTTGTTTTCAAAATTTAACTGATTTTGTATTTTCGACATATTAATCTCCTTCGCGTCGAGATGGCTCAGTGGTAAGATTGCGTGAATCTTAACCGATGATCGTCGGTTCAAACCCGGGCAAGCACCACTGAATTTTCATGTGCTTAATTTGTGATTATAATTTATCTCCTGCTTTACGGCGAAGGAAAACATCGTGAGGAAACGTGCATGTGTCTAATTTCACTGTAATTCTGCCACATGTGTATTTTTTCAACCCGCACTGGAGCAGCGTAGTAGAATAAGCTGCAAACCTTCTCCTCAAAAAGGGAGAGGAGGCTTGCAGACCAGCAGTGAGACATTCACAGGCTGTTACGGATTACGGCGTCTTCTCTATCCTACATGAAATTATCAAAGAGTAGAATCGATAATGTTAGTCAGTTTTTCGTTAATATATCCGATAAACTATTGTTAGATACGTTAAAGTCTAAAATTGTCAGCGACAAATCAATAAATTGTTTACACTAAGTATTTTAGTTAGAAGTAATATTCTCAGCTAATCTCTTTTGGGTTACCGCCAAGCTTCAAGTACTGAGTAATGGAGTCTGGCTATTTTCCTAGAATTCCGTGACAAGCTAGGCTTTATCTGAAGCACTAGATTATGCCTCCGCGTAGCAAAGATTAGATGATTATCTTGTTGCAGCGTCAATATTAAAAACGACGGGACGAAATACGGTGTAATATTTTTTATTTTTTAATCTGAATATAGCAAAAGTAAGCAAAACATTTTGACATGTAATTATTTAGATTTTAGATGATAAAAATTTAGACTTATTTTACTGACATTTTTGACGGCTGATTTTAAAAAGAAAATATAATATGATAAAATACGGTCGTATGTATTATACCATCTAGTTCTTAATTACGACAAAATAATAGACAACTATTTCAAATATCGAACACCAGTTATAAACAATAACAAATAAGTATCACATAATCCTTAACTTTTTTTTTTATTAGATAGACATTGGCATTGTGAGAAATATTAACCACCGCTACCCTTATAAGTTATTTTTATTGTCTCTATTGTTGCATAAGCTCACTCAACGTTCAGACACACTACAATACTAAATATTTGATAAGTATCAATCTAAATAAAAAGCCTTAAGCACTAAAATATAGACAAGAAATTATTTAAATTATAAATAAGAAGTGCTAAGTCACAAACTTTGGCGATATTGCATAGGAATTTAATTTGTTATTTGAGATGAAACAGATGTTTGATGTGGTCGATGGGGATATACAATAGACTGTAATTTAAATTGTTATTGAAGCAAGTTCGAAGCTCGCTTTGTTTACGAATAAACGAGTATCAAGTTATAGAAAGAAAATTATCTCGTAATAGCATTAATATAAGTTTCAATTGTATAATAGAATGTATTACAACCCAATAGCGATAGATGGCGCTTATTCAATACGTCAATTTTCTGAATCGCGCTGTCTAAATATTCGTTATTGTTTATACATGTAAATAGTGTGTGTAATTTTATTTGTGTGAACAGTGGAAAGCACTTCCTTTGTTTTATTTATCATTTGATCCCCCGAATTTAGTTCGGCGTAAAAACTAATTGTTTGTAAACTTTGAAATGAAACAAATGATAGTTTATTTGAGAATTTTGAGACTCCCTATTAGATTTTTTATTTACAGTAACAGTACAGTAACAGCCTATAAATGTCCCACTGCTGGGCTAAGGCCTCCTCTCCCTTTTTGAGGAGAAGGTTTGGAGCTTATTCCACCACGCTGCTCCAGTGCGGGTTGGTGGAATACACATGTGGCAGAATTTCGATGAAATAAGACACATGCAGGTTTCCTCACGATGTTTTCCTTCACCGAAAAGCACGAGATGAATTATAAACAGAAATTAAGCACATGTAAATTCAGAGGTGCTTGCCCGGATTTGAACCCACGTTCATCGGTTAAGATTCACGCGTTCTTACCACTGGGCCATCTCGACTTTTTATGTTTTATGTTATTATTTTTTATTTATCTTATTATATCTTATCAATATTGTTGATGTAGTTGTGATGATCAAAGAGGTCTCTAGTTCAAATTCGTGTTCGGGCCGATCAAAGTTGTTGGGTTTGATCAAAGTTAACTTCACTTGACTTCCGTCAAGGATCTCTCATTAATGGACGAAGTTAGGAGTTGACAGTGTTATAATACCGTATCTCAAAAACACTTCGACCCATTGGCGCCGCCCGCGATACATCTCCGTTCGTAGATTGCTGTTTCTTCGGACTATGGGAGTCAGGAAATAGAGAGGTCACCTATGGTTGCACATACATTTGTGCACTATAATAAAGAAGAAACTAAAAATAAATGTTTTTTAACTTTTAAAAGGGATAGCGGAACTTAATAATTAATCAAATTATATTTCTGATATTTTTATAGCTAATACTTTAATTGGTAGAATCTATAACGATTGAATGATGTTTAAATTCAACCAATCAAATTTCATCATTTTCTTTGTTGTATGTAACATTAAACAAAATATATGATAAAAAAAACTATATGAAGCAAACAAATAATGTTATTGTATATTCGTTACGGTATTTACGTACTTTGTCAAACCAAGGAACCATAATGTGGTTGGGCTGTTATTCAAAAAGAAAATTATTTTTATGCTAATGTGGCCGGGTTCTAAATGCACGTATAAGAGCTATAAATATACAAACAATATCAATCTAAGTGAGTTCTCTTTAACATATTTGTATTTTCTCGATCCCTTGAATATGAGATTTTGATCACGCGCCTTTTTTACATACCGCTGACCGGAATAATAATTATTTTCAAAGCTTTAACGGGTTGATAGTCATGATGGGATTTTAACCTTAAATGGCTTGAAATAAGGAATGTATTCCCGAAAATCAACAATGTTTTTCTTTCTGGTTCAATTAACTTGATATAAAACGATAGGCTAGCTATAAGTTTTTAATTTCCTATTCAATTAAATAATTTTCCACCGTTCGGGTATTACCCATAACGTAATTAGGTAGACAACCAAATGTTTTAATTGGAATTATTCTCAAATCGCTTTCTACATATACGATACGCAGTTTATTTTTGATGTTCACTTTCGGATACAATAAACTTATTATTAATATTATTATATATATTCATGTTTTGTAAGGCTTTTATATAAACAATGTAGGTCGTTTTTAACTTTAATAGCTACTGAGAAAAGTCGGATTATTTTTAATTTTAAAAATCAAATGTGTAGCGGAAATTTTCATGGTGTTCCGAGTACATAAACGTAACAAGGTGATTTATTAATTATATCGAAGTATATTAACCTCAAAAATACATACCAATATCAATTTATAATGATGTACATAAGATATTACGTCATTTAAAGAGACAAGGTTTTACAACAATACGTTTTATCAATTAATAACGATTGGGAAATATAACAAATGAGTGCTAGAAAACAATTTATAGATATAAAAATGGATTCGAATTTTCTTTTAAAATATACAAAGAGTTCTCGAATCAAACGTAATCCAATTATGTTGTGCATTTCGTACGTCTTTTCATAGTTGAAGAGGGTCTAGTCTTATTTCGTAGAAGCTGGAACGAAAAATAATAAGTTATTATTTTTTATGGTTCCGCTTGTACGTGATTTTGTACATACCTCGTACTAACAAACCATTAATACAACAGTCTCGGGCATGTTCGAGAATGTTCCATCCTTAGTTAACTCAATGCTCTTTTAATGATATACTTGTATAACATATTTATATTCGACGAATCTTTAAATTTTTTCAATATACAGGTATTAGTTTTTTATATATTTATAACTATTAAGATACCATGAATATCGTCAAAAAAACTTTTGCTTTTTTTCTCAGTCTGTATAATACTGTTTTTTTTTATTATCGTTCAGTATGCATTAGAAATAGAGCTCTGCTGTTTTATCCATCAGAAAAACTATTTTTCTCTTTATGCAATAAAAGCCATCACAGTCATATGGGATAAATCATTCATACCAGATTCAGATAAACTAAAAAAAATGTTTACATCCAACATTTTGTTTTAATTTTTGAATCAGTAGTTAGAATACGTGAATCCCAACCGATGATACCGGGTTCAACCCTAAACAGGCAAAACTGAATTGAGCGATCCCGTGACGCTCGCCAAGAGACGGAGTGTGTACCACTGGTTTTTAGAGGGTATTCTGGCGCAGTCGGTGGCATTGAGTAAAATTTATAAATAGTTACCCCAATTAACGTCTTTTTTTATCGCTGAAAAAACGCTTTACGCGTTTCTCTCACGGGAACAGTCGTGGGGTATGTGGGACTCACCGGTTTCCAAGGGGACAAGTGCGCCTTGAATCTCGGAATACCCACAAAAAAAACCAGCGGTACCCTTTCCGTCTTAATGAGGAGCGCCACGGGATCGCTTGCGCATTCAACCGTAACCCTCCTCCATTCTCCTGGAGGGATTCCCAGGATACTGAGAACCTCAGTCTCAGGGTACCTCAATCCAGGGTCTGAGGTTCTCAGTCTGGCACCGCATTACGCCCCCCCCCCCATTAACACCTCCCATTACCTCCTCAAAGTTGAAATGTCCAAAATAGCATTTTTGAGCGGATGCTTACGTCATAAAAGAAACATATATTTGAAATTACAGCTGTCTAGACTAAGTAGTTTTAGTTATAATTTGATAGTCGAGAAAAATGATATTATAAATAGGTAAGAAAGTAAGACAGGCACAGATACAAAAAACTATAAAAACTTGGCACATATACCCAACTCTAATTCGATTAACGTTCTTTTTTTAAACTTAAAACAAAACAAAGAACATCATACACAATATGTCACCCATTAAAATATTTCTGTGAATGTAAAAAAGAACACCGAAATGTGGTCCGGATTATTACGAAGGCTGTATTGTAAATGAGAGTATACATTTCTTATGCCTCGGGAGGCTTCAAGCCTTCCATCCAAAAGAATTTTTTTATGTATTACGAGCGTAGCTTGTAGAATGTTTACTTTTGAAATTATTTTGTACATATTATTATCGTTATAAAGCTTGGACTTGCAGATTGAATATCTTAATCAAAGTTTTTTTTGTATCTTTTTATGCAAGTTTTATAGTGATTTGTTAGTTATAGTACTTCATTAGTTAAAAAGCCGAGATAACCCAGTGGCTACAACGCGTGAATCTTAACCGATGACCGTGGGTTCAAACCCGGGCAAGCATTACTTAATTTTCATGGACTTATTTTGTATTTATATTTTAATCTTGTGCTTGACGGTATCTTATGAATTACGCATCGTAGACTTTTCTACTATTCATAAGCCAAACGAATCGTTTCTTTAATGTAATAACCATATTCTAATGGCCTTTAGCTTGCTTAAATAATATGTTGTGAATTAAATATTAATCCCAATTAATTATTTGATATTTTAATTTTTTATTATATTAGGTAGACAGATTGGCAGTCGGCCTTGTAAGTGGTCACCACCGGCCATAGAAATTGGTATTCTAAGAATTATTAACCATCTCTTACGTCACCAGTGCGCCACCAACCTTGGGAATTAAGTTGTTATAACTCTTGTGCCACTTTTTTTTCCTCGCAGTGGAAACCTTCAGAAAGGCAACCGGATCCCATGGGGCTGGAACCGGGTTATGTGGGATTCTTACCCACTAAAACGGCTGCGGGATCGGAGAGGCTGCGGGGTCGTGTTGATATAATGCATCCGCGGCCTCTCCCGTGCTTTGCTCCACTCGTGGCTCGGCGAAACTCTCTTCAGGTGGCGAAGGTAATCTCACCCCCCGCACTACTCGCTAGTGCGTGCAGCAGCGCGAGGCCATCCCGGCTGCCATCCTCCTCAGGGCCGTCTGAAATAGGGCACTCGAGCCCCCCACCTCACGCATCTACGGCCCCAGGGTCGCGCCCTATTATTTAAGCTCCGGGTGTCTGGGCTGTGGGAGGGCCGAGACGACGCCGTCATCGTCACCGCCGAGAAGAATCAGCACTCAAAAATAGAATATGAGTAGTTGGTACCTACCCGGGTTAAACCGTCTCTTTCAACAGGTCATTCCCGCCTTACATTACGCCTATCTGTTATAATTAATGCTATGGCGATTATATTTCATTATTTATGTTGATTATTTAATTCTATTATGTTAAGTAATTATATTGATGGATAAAATTATAATAACCTTATTTATACTAACAAATTAGTTATTTAATTATCACACATTTTTAATTTGAACAAGTTTTTAACTTGAAATACGATGAATTTAAATTTAATTAGGCATAATACTGACATTAATTTTATGAAGCAATAATATTAATTAATACGATTTAACTTGGATTATTTTAATAGAACATGAATAAAATTTGATTTTATAATATAGTTTTGTAAGCAATCATATTAAAAATTTAAATATAGCGAACGGTTGTAATTAAACTGAAACAAAATTACAGAAGGCACCTGACATTTTAGTTCCCAATGTTGGTGGCGCCATCAACATTGGTGATGCAAGGGATGGTTAATATTTGGTGGTGGTGACCACGTACGAACAGGTGCCCTATTTGCCCTATTTAAAAAAGTATGTCTCTTAGTATAGATTGTTATAATTTTATCCGTATATACATTTTTTGCGTATAATAAAACATTAAATAATCGCTTATAACAAAAACTCTTAAGCCCTTATTAAATAGGTCGAAACTAAGGCACTCAATTTTCCTTGAAGAGCCAACATCATCCTGAGTAAATGCAAAGCAAACAACCTGTCTTGCCGTATTATCATCGCAGACGCTAAACAAGGCTGTAGTAAAAACAACCAGCCAACGAGGAATTTACAATCAAAATGTACAATATCATAGGGTTAGGTGTGGTACAAGTAACGTCGAAAAGCGGATAATTCTAGTATTAGGGATATACTGTTGATGATGTTGTTTTCTTCACGGATTTCGGATAAAGTGGCCTTTTTCAATGGAGCCAATGCGCAAGACGTGTAATAGTGCACAAATGTTTTTGCAAACACAAGCGCACTATTCCCTTACGCTTATCTGATGGAACGATATTTGACATTACTAGATAGAACGATACTAGAAAAACTTCAGGTGCCAATTTCCAGACCCCTTCTACTAATAATTTTTTTAATCAACCCAACCCGGGGTTTGGTCATAAGATCTCGGGATCTGCGGCCTTGTGGGCTTTCCATTACTTCCCAACACAATCACTCAGTATACTAATATACTATACTATATAACTACACTATAATATGTTCATTATTTACCGGCACTTCGATTTCATCTAATAACGCTTTATTTGATAACCGTAACAGCCTGTGAATGTCCCACTGCTGGGCTAAAGGCCTCCTCTCCTCTTTTTGAGGAGAAGGTTTTGGAGCTTTTTCCACCACGCTGCTCCAATGCGGGTTGGTAGAATTCACATGTGGCAGAACTTCAGTGAAATTAGACACATGCAGGTTTCCTCACGATGTTTTCCTTCACCGTAAAGCACGAGATGAATTATAATCACAAATTAAGCACATGAAAATTCAGTGGTGCTTGCCCGGGTTTGAACCCACGATCATCGGTTAAGATTCACGCGTTCTTACCACAGGGCCATCTCGGCTTTCATTTCATTTATTTGATAATAGTACATATATTAATCCCGATATAACGCTACTTTTCGTAACTTTCTCCAAAAATAAACGACTTGATTCGAAACAACAGTAGCAACAGTGGCATATGCAAATTTTAAACTCCAAAGTCGACTCCAATTTGTCAGTCCTCTGCTGTTTTTGCGACAGTTTTTAAGTCTTTATAGCACTTTGTGCAAAATATATAGTACCGGATTTTTGTGTTAACAGAAAACGTACTACTGATGAGCAAAAACTTTATCTTCTTTTAAAAATAAGTTGGAGATTGTTTGAAGTTTGGCCACAGCCCCTTTGCCGGCTATGGGATTAAAAAAATCGGAGGTTTTGGTAATTCCAGTATTTTTTTAACTCTGCATATGATGAGAATAATATTTTCATTTCTATTATTGTAGAATACATTCTGTATTCTACAATATTCTATTTTAATTCTATTTTCGCTGTTAATATGTACTTCTGTACATATTAACAGCGAAAATAGAAAAGTGGCTCGATAACGAAAATCTTAACCGATTGCGGATTTAATCGTGAGCAAGCATTATTTCGTGCCTGATGGTGAAAGAAAACAATGCTGGTTGCATTACCAGCTTGGTGGAATAAGTTCATACTTTTCCTCTCCACTCAGTGAAACGCTGGCAAATTTTTACACGCCAAATGCTAGTTTCCTTACGATATATATATTAAGCCGAGATGGCAAAGTGGTAAAAACGCGTGAATCTTAACCGATGAACGTGGGTTCAAACCCGGGCAAGCACCTCTGAATTTACATGTGCTTAATTTCTGTTTATAATTCATCTCGTGCTTTTCGGTGAAGGAAAACATCGTGAGGAAACCTGCATGTCTAATTTCATCGAAATTCTGCCACATGTGTATTCCACCAACCCGCACTGGAGCAGCGTGGTCGAATAAGCTCCAAACCTTCTCCTCAAAAAAAAAAAAAAGAGAGAGGAGGCCTTAGCCTAGCAGTGGGACATTTACAGGCTGTTACTGTACTGTACTGTATATTATATATATTCAGTTTTCATATTGTACTAGTTTTTGCGCTTTACTCGCGGCTTCGCTCGCGTCATAATTTAGAATTGTTAAGTACCAATTTCCTTAGCTATTTCTTCAATAACGAGGGATTGTCATACACACCTTCATCCCCTTCATCACTCACTACCTTAGGCATTCATTTGTTAAATTTAATTTTTCAGTCATTCTTTTATATAAATAGATAACGTGATAAATATTTATTATTTATTTATCAAAATGATATAGTACATAATTATAATACATAATCTAAGATACGTAATTTGCATAGTGTTCTAATATTTGTTATGTAACAATTTGTTTGTTTAAAGCCAGCGAGCATACAACCCATATAATATTGAATTACGTAAACAAATAAACCATATACAGTACAACACAATCTTGATGTTCATATTCAGTAAGTTTAGTATTTGAAGATCAATTTTGTATTAAATTTTCCCATATTTTAGAATTCTCAATAACATTTAGAGTTCATTTTTTTTTCTTTCGAAATATTATCTTTGTTTTAAGAAGTTATTAATTTTATTTATGAAAATGTGGTTTAAGCATGTGGGTGGCTGAGAATTTACTATTAAGTTGAATAATTGTTCTTTGTCTGCCTTCTAGTAGAAATTATTATATAAATATTATTGTCACATTATACATCATACATTAATATAGAAAACTTACAAATATTATAATATTTTTTTAATGTACCTTTCCATGATGTGTCGTGTTGTCATGATGAGCGTCTAAAACTTCTGGAAACTCCGTGGATATGTCATGACCGTGTCTATGAGCACAACGGCCAGGAAACTGAAATAAAACAATTTTAATGTTATTATTACTAAAAGGCTAAGTTAAATTTACTTGGTGGTTGGACTGGGTATGTGCCATCGTAGGGGGGTTCACAGTACCCTGGGAACCCTCCTTAGAGAATGGAGGCCCGCATGGGCGGGCCGGCCGTCAGAGCGTCACGGTAGCATGCGAAAGCGATCTCGTGGCACTCCTCGTTAAGACGGAAAGGGTACCGCTGGTTTTTTAGTGGGTATTCCGATGTTCGGAGCGCACTCGGCGCCTTGGACACTGGCAAGCCCCACATATCCCACTGTTCCCGTGGAGGAAACGCGTAACACGTTTTTCCAGCGATAAAAAAGGGTATGTACCATCGAGTCGTAACATATTCTGCCGTCAAACTGCAATACTTATTATTGTTGTATTCCAGTTTGAAGGTTCAGTGTGCCAGTACAACTACATGCTCTAGAAACAAACCCAAGATTGGGAGGCCATTTGGCAGATATCCTGCATAATTTTAATAAAAAAATACCAACTATAAAATATTCAATTTGAAAAATATTTAAACAGATTGAATGATTCAACTATATTTATCACTTGCATTACTTAAGCTCATTATTAAAATTGGCTGCACATTTCCATTTTTACGTGTTCATCCGGCAATAGGCCAATCTTTTTTTTATTTGCCGGACTCCCAACTTATTTGAAATATATTAAAAAAGGCAATCGTAAAAAGAACTTTCATTGTATTTATGTTCTACAATCAATCAATTAGGTTTACGAGATTATTTCTGTCACTAACACCAAAATATAAATAATATCAGCTCCATCGATTGAGACGAACCGATTTAGAATTCAGTTTCCAAATTTGACCCAAATACACTAACAAAAAGTTCTACAAAAGATTGTAAAATTTACAGGAAACGAAAAGATAATGATTAAATTGGTAGAAAAACCATAATCCCAGTGACTTTATTTTGCAAGTTCTTCTTAAGTCTGTGCTGTTTCTTTCCGAAGCTTTCTTGTTGAGATTTGGTGGTAGGGTTATTTGTGTCGTCTGGGTAGGTACTACCCACTTATCATATATTATACCACTAAACAGCAATACTTAGCATTGCAGTGCTCCGGTTTGAAGGGTGACAGTGTAACTGCAGGGACAAGGGACATAAAATCTTAGTTCCCAAGGTGACGCAAAGGCGATGTAAGTAACGGTTAATATTTTTTACAGCCATAATATCTATGGGCGGTGGTGACCAATTACTAATAGGTAACCCATTTGCTGGTCCGCCTATTTTATAAATAATAATAATAATATCGAGTGACTACGCCAAGGTAAGAAATTAATAAAACGCTAGTAGTTTAAAAAAATAATATGAGTTTGAATGTATGGATTATATTTTAATCTTTATGATTTTGAATTGAAAAATATGATTTTGTAATTATTTTTTTTATGTCAAATCCTTAATTAAATATAAAACATTACGAATTCGATAGCAATTTATGAGATAAATTTCTAATTAAGCCCATTCTCTGCACATAGGACACAAGTAAATCTAATCACACTAAAGCGACATTGCAAATTCCTCTGTCGAGATCTAAATGCAGGGTGTGTGTCGCCAATGGACCGTGGACTAAAGAAAATAACGATAAAGCTGTCGATCGCAGTTAAATGTTTTCATATTCACATCGAAATGTATTGGTTTAACTCGTATCGAGATACACGCGTTTCAAATTTATAGGCAAATGATTCTGTCGACTGTTCTGTTTACACTTACATTCATTGTGTGATAAATAATATTAAATATCCGTTGTATTGTTCATGTTCAAACACGCGATTACACAGAGTATTTCCATTAAACACTGTTTTAATATTACCACTGATCATATTTCAAGTAAATAATTAAAATTATTTGCCTTTCAATAAAAAATATAACCTTCATAGATGAGGCTGTATGTCAACTTTATATTTATTTAAAAAAAGAGTGTGTACTGAATTTGTTTCTGGCTCTTCTCTTATGTAGGTGTAAAGGAATAACTGATTGACTGACATATAAAAGATTTAAATTATAAAATTCAAATAAACCGTTATAGAACGAATTTGTGTAAACTACAATTTCTTAGATGATTGCCTCTTATCTGTTTGCAATAAAGGTCAAATTCAATTATATCAAAATCAATTGTTTCTCATTCTCTATATTCACAATACTGAACTGTATTATCGTTTCCCTCTTAAGTATTTCAAGAGGTAGCTATTGGTTCATCAATTCGATACAATATTTTATAAATTGCTATCCTCATCTCGACTGGAACCTTTGTCTAATGTACCGCGAGTGCTCAGTGAGCTGGGTAATGCGATGCTTCGTGGGACAAGGAATGAGTGTTTAGTTATATAGTCCATTAGCAGATCTACCCGCAACTTTGTTCTTTATTTAAATTTTCATTTTAATATTTCGAATATAATTTATTTTCTATTTCATTATTTTTATATTAGATTTATTTTCAAAAATGGAATACGCATTCGTTATGACATGTATTGATACGATAACTCTTAACTTCATTAATAATGTTTTGTCTTCTTCTGTCAGTTATCAAGTTACAGGTGATAGAATGAGATAGTTCGGTCTCTATTTTTTTCCCTATTATAAAACTATTAATATGGATTTATAAAATATTGTATAAAACCTAGAGATTGATTTTCATAATATTTGTATTGACAGACAGACAGAAATATAATTGTATTACTGATTATTTCTGATTCAGCAGAAGAAATACTGAATAATAAATATTTACATTTTACTTTGAGACTTTACACAAACATCATACAAGATTTAACTAAAATTGGTCTCAACCCGTCTAGGTAACACTCACCAATTGAATTAATAAATTTATTAATTCAATTTAGAAGTACTTACTTATTTATAGGTTATGCATAGGGTTAAGTATTTACTTATTTATAGGCAAAGTAAAACCTACCATCGGGAAAAATCTCCTGAACTGGTGAAAAAAACTCAGGAGATCTTTTTTGTCAATTTTTACAACTACAATATTGGAAATATTTGAAAGAATATAAGGAATCGCTATAGGACGCTCATTTCATTGACAAGGTATGCTATCACAATTAGATGATTACTTCCAGTTTCGGCCACGGCGGCCAATCTCAAGATACATAGCCAGCTGCCTAAGAAATATTATAGTACACGATATGCACCCTCTATTTCCATACTTTAATTATTATCCAATGGGTCGGCGATCCGACACGAACGGAAAGAGTTCACGAGCAGATCCATCGCTTTAACGTGTTTTTCAAGGTGGGTGTATTTGTGGTCATATTTCTGATGATTCTTCTATTTAGACTCCGAGCTACTACTGTGACCTCAAAACCTTTTTACTGACACGACTAAACTCGGGACCTCGGAATCCACGGCCTTCTATCTAGTCACTGGACTAAAAAGGCAGTCAATATATAGCTTTACTAATTGTATATTAACCTTTTATGTAAACGCTCCCTTATATATATATATATATATATATATATATATATATATATATATATATATATATATATATATTTTATTTAGCAATTGATGTTACTTGGGCAGTTTCAGAGATCCTTTTGTAAAACCGTATACATTGGTATAACAAAGTTATTGACTATGAAATAAAGTAGATCTATCTATCTATAATCTGCAATAAATGTAAATATAATACTCATGAATTAATAAAGGCGTTAGTTAAATACACAGAGGAAATTTCAAAGATTATTCCACCATTCGTCCGGACTATGGACGCAGTAACGCGCATTTCATAAATATTTCAATATTTCAATAGAGCGTGTGAATTGGTACTGAAAGCTACGTCATTGGAATAAAAGGAGGTATTTATAAAAAATCAATCCCCCATTAGCCGCGTTATTCACACAATGTGATGGAGCGATGTGGAAATTCAACGTTTTACAAAAAACGTTGACATCAATTTATGTACTTTTTTAATTTTTGAATAAATACGTATATATATATATATATATATATATATTATTGATGTTAGTGTATTCGTTTGAGAATAACATACTACGATACCGATTGACCGATTATCATGAAAGTTGGTATATATGTATGTATTTTTAAAGGTTTTTATTGTTTCGGCTTTAATGTCACTCATTGTCATGGAGCTGCCTCAACTTGTATACTGCTCAACCATAACGATATTTCGGTATTGGTATAAATACGAGTGGAACAAAGTATGCCAGATTTGCCATAACACAAGCGTGTCTTGAGGGGTACTGCATCTACTACTAAATTAACTGAGTAAAGGCTTCTTAGATAGATGGCACAGTACAATTGGGAGTAGTTTACAATTCTTTAAGTGTCATTATTAATGAGCCAAGATGACTACTTTTTTGTATTGTATCAGGTAGATGAACCAGCAAGTGGTCCAATGGATGTTAATTTACATTCAAGGTCACAACCGCCCATAAAATTTGGCATTTTAAGATACATTATAGATCCCTCACATCCCAAATACACCACCGATCTTGGGAACTAAGGTAGGGGAAGGTATTATGTCCCTTGTGCCTGTATTTAAACTGGCACTAAGCATTGCTGCTTGGCAGTAGAATATATGATGAATGGGTGTTACCCAGACGGGCTTGCACGAAAGTCTACCACCAAGTACTTCCCATCGGCTTGTCCATTTACTTATCTGTCTTCGTAAAATAAATAAAAAAGTTAATACATGTAAGAGCTCACCTCAACCGTACATTAGGCTTATAAGTCTAACTTTTTATCGTTTACATTCCCAAGTTAGAAGTTTTAGTTCTTATTTCGAGCGTATATAAAACTATTTGCTAAGTTTATATCCGCTTGGGCCATTCAAAACTTTACTTTAGTCTTCATCTAAATTCTGCACCTGCACTTGTGAATTCTGCGAGTGGATCGTCTTATTTTCATATCTTTATAATTCTGACGTCTTAATTTTTTTTTAAAGTAAACATTTTAAACGTAATATTACCTCGTTAATCTAGTGACTTGCTTATATAATATTATGAAATCTCAGGCTCCTCTTAAAATGTTTAGAAGTTATGAGGTAAGTAAGCCTATGTACAAGGCACAAGGGACATAACTTTTTAGTTTCAAAGTCTTGCGACGTATTTATTGGCGATGTGAGAAACGGCTAATATTTTTACTTAGTGCTGTTCTCAGTTCACCTTGTAAATAACAGACGTAAGTTTTACTAACATTATTATATGAAAAGCGCAGCTGTCGGTTATTACGAAATGATTACAAAAAAATTTACTGGTGGTAGGGCTTTGTGCAAGCTCGTCTGGGTAGGTACCACCCACTCATCAGATATTCTACCGCAAAACAGCAATACTTGATATTGTTGTGTTCCGATTTGAAGGGTGAGTGAGCCAGTGTAATTACAGGCACAAGGGACATAAAATCTTAGTTCCCAAGGTTGGTGGCGCATTGGATATGTAAGCGATGGTTGACATTTCTTACAATGCCAATGTCTAAGGGCGTTTGGTGACCACTTACCACCAGGTGGCCCATATACTCGTCCACCTTCCTATTCTATATAAAAAAAAGATTAAGCATTATACTTATTGATAGTCAATGTGTCTTGTACATAAAATAAAGGTCCTCTGAATTCCACAATCCAAATAATTCTGACTCAGAAGATACCTACCATCTTTTTATTGAATGTGTTAAAAAGTAATCGTAAGAATTTTATTTTCTCGCAACAATCGTGTCATGTAGAAATGTAGAAGAATGAAATTTAAAAATGTTGAAAATAATTATTTGTTTTTTTTTTTTAATATATACGCATGGGCAAATTGTTTACTTGATGGTAATTGGTCACCATCCACATTGGCTTTTTAAACAATATTAACCGTTCGTAGAATATCTGATGAGTAGGTAGTACCTAGCCAGATGGTACACCTACGATTGTACAAAGCCTTACCACCAAAGTAAAGTGGATGTATTATTTTAAAATTAGAAAAACCACGATTTTTTATCGATTTTATTAGACAAAAATAAAAATGAGTCGTCATTTTGTTTGATATAAAATTTGTACAAAAGTAACAAAACATTAAGTTAGTTAAATTAGATTATTCCTTCCAATAAACAGTAATATAGTTTTTTTCGATTTACGAATCGAGAGCAATATCCTAAAAAATCATTTAAGTTATTTATAGCAGGCCTACTCGCTCCTCATTCCTGTCACGCCTACACAGTATTTATTAATATAAATCAACAAATAGCCTATAGCAACCTTTTTTCTGTAATTATATAGGAAAAAATTGCTGCATAATTAAAAAAAAAGTCACCCTAGAAACGTAACAAATCCATCCAGTATCTATAGCAACGGCTATTTGTTCAATAGCAGTACCTAGTGTTTGCATTAGCAACTTCGAACGATAAGTCTACAGCGCATAGAAAAAAGAAGAGATAGAAATAAAAAATGGTGATTCTTCATATAAAACGGGGTGACGAAAACCAATTTTTATATGAAACGAAAGTTAATAACACAGTCGACGATGTTGTTGCTGATATTGTAGCTATATACAACGGAAGGTTAAAGGTAACGAGAATCTGTTACGAAATGGAAGAACTGCAGAAGCACGGTACATCCTTACCACAGGAAATGCAAGGATTGACAGAGGATCAAGTATGTACATTTAAACATTACCAAAGAAAAATATTAAAGGGGACATAAAAATTAAACGTAAATTCCTCAAATTTAATTATAGTAATTCATAGTACAAATTTGTTAAGGCAGCTGTATGTTAGAAACATCTGATAATAAATGTCTCAAAGAAAACAATTATATAACACTCCACTACCCTTTAAAATAAATATTTTTTCAATACAAAATTTAATTTAATTTCTTATATTATTTAGATTAATTATAAGATTTTTATTATGAATTATTTAAGATAAAAGAATTAAAACTGGAAGACCCATGGGCTAAACGCTGTGCTCCAGCCGAGTATATTATAGCAAAAGACGACATGGGACGCCGTTGTGGGCTGGCGCCACCCCCTCATCTCCAAGAAGTATTAAAGAAAGCTGCCGAAGCAGCAAAGGAATTTATTAGTAAGAAACACGTGGGTATTTGTTTAAATAACTATCACTAAATTTACAAAATTGCAACAAATTATTACTGAATAGTCATATTATTTTTAAACTTAATTATTTGTTGAAATGGTTTTAAAATGTTTGCGTAATATAATCAATATTACTGAAGCACAAACGAGACTAAACCAGATCTCGCCAAGTTCCATTTTGCAGAAATCGGTCTGTGGGTGCAATTCTTTTAAGAGACGTCCGTGACTTTTGCCAAATATCCGACAAATTTGTTCTATTTAATAAATGTTATCAGCAATTTTTTATCTTAGAGCAACCTTGCTTAATATTTTGGCAAGGTATATAGCCGCAATGTAATTTATCTCTTATATAATATAATTTAATTTGCTTTTATAGCATATAAGTATTTAATGGTATCCAATGTAATTTAACGAAAAAAAAGTATCATATTCTATAGATTTTTTTAAATCAAAAAAAAATTATAAGAGCCATAAAACATTTGAGTCTAAACAGAATAAATTAGACTTTATTTTTTCAGGCTTTTTTAAGTTTTTAAATTCTAAATTTAAATTGACAATTTATCTATGAAGAATAATTATTATAAATCGGTTACTGATTAGTAACCGATTTATAATAATTATTCTTATCTAATAAACCCAGAATTGGGATTTTTTTTAATTTAAAATACATAGAAACAGAAGTGAAAGTCAAAAAATAATAGTAACGATTTTAACAACAGGTTGATCTCCGTAACTGCTTGACCCAAAAAGACGTGTGCCGAGCCCTTGATGAGCTTCGAGGGGCTACAAAGATCGTTTTCCCAGCCGGTCTACCACCTCACGACCCTGTTCGGATGGAGCTAGATAATGTTGAAGATCTGTCTGGAACTCAAGCAGCTAATGAGGTCATCGACCCGTCTCGAGCGTGCCTCTGGGCGTGTGGAAAGAAACTTCTCAACGGTAACAAGTTGAGCGATCACTTGGGTGAGTTTTGGGTAAAATATTCGATAGTTAAAAGGTGTATATTTAAAACTTGGTGTAAAGTTGTGCATAGTAAATTGAAAAGTAGCAATTAAATTTTACTTTAACTAATTATATATAATTTATTTGTAAATTGCCTTTATTGGCTTAACGTTAACTTCTCATCTTATCTTTAGAAAAATAATATTCATTCCTCAGAAAATAACATACATATAGTAATAAAGATTTTACTTTTTTATTTTTAGGTAAAAATGACAAATCCAAAGTGACCGTAAAATTATGCTCCTCATCCGAAGGTGCTCCTGGAAGAGAACCAATTATGACGGAAGAAGAGAGAAAGCAACTTATGTTGCAGGCCTACAGAAAACAAGAGGAATGGAAGAAATTGGAACAGGACGATGATGATAACTACCTGAACTCGAAATGGGCTGATGGACAAAATTTGAAACGTCAATTTCATGGCTTGAATAATATTTCTTGGAAGCCTCTGATGAAGAAATAGTAGCAACATAAAGCAAGAGTGTAATTATTCACTATGTAGTTAATCTCTTAATGTTATAAAACATAGTATTTCTATAAGTTTCAGTACGGAGTTTTGTGCCGTTAGCCACATTTAATGGCGCAATTACCATTGCCAAATCTAAAAAGAAATACTTTAATCTTATCTTTTATTCATTCAGTTAATGTAATGTAACATCAACATAATAACTGCAAGCAAATGTTGAAAATAATTTCCAATTAGTAAAAACAATCTTCATTCAAGCTTTTTAATATATTAATGCCGACATAATATTTAAATTAATAAACATTAAAATCACGTTAAGATTTTATTTAAAGGCCAACACCACACAAAAATGAAACGAAATTTAGGGTTTTAAAACGAATCCACAATTCAAATTGGATTAAAAGGAATCACAGTGCAAGAGTTCCAAAACAAAACACATCAATGTACAGTACAGTGGCAAGCTTTTTAGTGCCAACTGTTATTTAAAAAGACTACAAAGCAAGATCACATGTCGAGTGCTTGTAATCAACTATGTAGCATACTATAAAGTACAGCCAAATCTGTTTAGAAACGTATTTGCGTTTGTACTAGTGCATCGCAGCAGATACATAAATAAACAAATAATTTTATATTTTATTATTATAAATTATATTTTAATTATGTTTTTTCAGCTTCAGACATAGATTTTATCAGATAAATTGTTTACGTTTGTGTGCAAAACATATTGATTTTTTTTATAAGCTAATTAGTAAAATAAGAATGATAATAAAATGTTACTTATAAAGCTACTTATACAAAAACGTCTCTAAGTGGATTTATCTCAATATTAACACAATAACAACGAACGTTCAGTTTCAGTAATTTTTCTGAATAGTCATTGATCGGTGACATACTATGACGCAATTTTCAGCCAATAAGAGCCCGTCATTTTAGAAATTTGCGTTAAAAATAGAATATTATTTTATCTTATCCAATTATCTTCAAAATCTCTTATAGAAGATGTTTCCTTATAATAATAATACATTTTTCATTCCCAAATGACATTGTCATTGAATCCTAATCAAAAAGTCATACGTCATCTCTGTCATTTCTTTCATCTCTTGTTCCTTGGAAACCATCGATCATACATATAACCAACTGAAAAAGGGTTTGGACAGGTAACGTTAATGCTTTTATATGTAATTGACATAATGAAGGTTTTTGTTTTGTTTTTCTTCAAATATATTTAAGGTATTTTTTTAAATCAGTCCTCATGTCCTTATATTTTGTGTACAGTAATTCTAAGTCTGATTGACACAGACTTAACGTTTTATTCAGTTTTTATACGAGCAGGTAAAGATCAGTCAAATGTTATTTTATCACTGTTAAACATAAAATAGCACAGCACATTAGGAGATCGCGTTAACAAAACAATCGATGGAAACCGACTTTTTTCGAAAGAGTCGCATTCATAGAGTTAACTATTTATATTTCTTTATATACCAATTGATCTTACTAACAAGGGTAAATTCTTGTCTTTTATTAATTAAACTCGACCGGTAGTATTTTATTGACAGGGTATACCAGATCAGGATAGATCAGAACATCTAAAATGTTTAATTAAACTTAAGCCCGGATTTGTACTTTTTTTTTACTTTGCTATTAATAAGGCAGTGGGTGGTAACACACTGTCGGATATCTAGTCGAATTCTAATGATATGTAAATAGTGTTAAGCATACAATAAGCCGAGATGATCTAGTGGTAAGAACGCGTGAATCTTAACCGATGATCGTGGGTTCGAACCCGGGCAAGCACCAATGAATTTTCATGTGCTTAATTTGTCATTATAATTACGTGCTTTACGGTGAAGTAAAACAGTACAGTACAGTACAGTAACAGCCTGTAAATGTCCCACTGCTGGGCTAAGGCCTCCTCTCCCTTTTTTGAGGAGAAGGTTCTCCTCAAAAAAAAAAAAAAGGAAGTAAAACATTGCGAGGAAACCTGCATTTGTATAATTTCACTGAAATTCCGCCACATGTGTATTCCACCAACCCACACTGGAACATCGTGTTGGAATATGCTCCAAACCTTCTCCTCAAAAAGGGAGAGGAGGCCTTTAGTCCAGCAGTGGGACATTCACGGTCTGTTACGGATTACGGATACAATATCAGTAGAATTTTAATAAAACGCATGAATATGACACAACAAATTTAATAAGAAATTGTATATAAGTTATGACGTCTCGGAAATTCCACGTCACTCTCATAAATTTATATATAGCGAGTTCTTCGTGTCGTAAATTATTTCATTCATTTTTGATACTTATGACATTTTTATATTTTCAATTATTTGCAAACATAGTATTCCGACTATTCCTAAATATAATACATAATTATATTAGAAGAGTAATTTTATAATTATTAAAAAAGATAATTCTATTTTTGTTTAACGCGTATTCTCCATTTACTGATTTAAGTTAAGAAATTATTTAATGAAAGACAGAAGAAAAAATCACTTTGTATTGAAAATAATAAAGTTTTTATGCTTAACAGAAAACAATATACATATATAAAAATTATAACTAAAGCGCGTATCGGAGAATTGCATGTTTAGTTATATATTATATAGTTATATAAATATATAAGGTTTTTGTATATAAAATAAACCGTTCAAGGAGTTGAGATTCACAGTTTTACATGGCTTAAATTAAAATTATTGACTTGACAAGCGGTTATTTCATGTTCTTGTTACTAAAAATATAATATTAAATAATTCAAATTCGCAAGCAATTACTAATACACCTATTTTGTTCTAAAAAGCGGTGAGCTTGTTGAAATTAAGTCCGGCTGTTTTTTTTTAAAAGAAGGTAGGCGGACGGTCATATTAGCCACTTGATGGTAAGTATTCACCACCACCCAAGTTTGACCAAGATTGACGTATTCCAACCACTAGGCCATCTCAAAGTGTGAGCGAGCCAGCCATACCATCTGATATTGCCACTGAAAGACTTCTGATATTGTAAAAAAACATTTATTCACCTACATTAACAATTTCATTAAAACATTGATTTATTATTTTGTCATTGATAAAATTCAACTGGAAAATGATAAGTTGCTGATAACTAGGTAGCGTCACAAATTTTACATTCAATTGAACGCAATTTATAAATAAAATGAGTGCCATTATTAAATTTTAACGTCAATGGAGCGACAAATTCTTATAAAGTTTTTTATATTAACGATTTAAATGTTCGATTATAAGTTGAGGATATTAATTACTACTTACATATTATGTTACTATTAATCTATGTACATATTTTAAGAAAATTTTAATGAATAGCTGATCTTTATATTCTATTCCGTGAGAACTAAGTCGTGACTCACCGCAGAACAAAATCATGAAATATAAAGAAAGAGGTATGCGAAATACATACAATAATTATATTACACATAAAATACCGTATTATCATTTCAAGAGTGAGAGATACGAAGGCAGGTTAATATTTCTTACATCACCTGGATGACATCTGAGTGGGTGGTACCTACCCAGGTATATACCAGATATTCTACCGCTAAATACTTAGAAGTGTTGTGTTCTGGTTTGAAGGGTGAGTGAGCCAGCGTAATTACAACACAAGGTATATAAGATCTTCGATCCCAAGGTTGGTGGCGCATTGGCTATGTAAGGAATGGGTAATATGTCTTATATCACCATCGGCCATGGGCGGTGATGATCACTTAACATCAGGTGGCCCATTTTCCGGCAGCCTACCGATAATACAATGAACGAATATGTATGAACTTCCAAATTCACTTTCACAATTACATGTCTACGTTTAATTATTGAATATAAAAATGAAACCCATTTTATTGTAACAAAGGTAAGTCGTTAACGAAACAATGTTTACGTGTAAAACCCAATTTAAAATTAATAACGTTTTCATACAGCTCATTATTATATGGAATTTTACCAACTGGATACGACAACGCCTCGCCGTTCTTAATTTTGATGCTGCCATGAATATTTTATGTGACAGTTAATGTAACAATTAAATTAAAAACTTAAATAGCCCCCGAAACAAAAATCATCTCAAAAAAATTAAAAAAAAAAACATTGTGTTTGTTGGACCTTTAATTTTATTATATACGAACCTAGATCGCTTAAAAGGGACAATTTCAAATCAATCAGACTTGGGAAAGTTGGTAGAAAAGCCCACTTTGTCAAGTTAGAATTGAGCTGATTGTCTTCAAATGCCTAAACAGAACTTCCACTATGTAACTTTTTTTTTGTAAGCGGTCGAGCATATGGGCCACCTAATGGCAAGTGATCACCGACCCTCATAGACATTGGCATTGTAAGAAATGTTAACATTCGCTTACATCGAAAATGCGCCACCGACCTTGGGAACTAAGATGTTATGTCTCTTGTGCCTGTAATTACACTAGCTCACTCACCCTTTAAACTGGAACACAACAATACCAAGTACTGCTGTTTGCGGTAGAATATCTGATGCACAAAGCTCTACCACCAGATGTGAACCATCGTGATCACATATGGTTTTAAATGAAAAAAGTCGCACCCGAATCGGTCCATACGTTTGGGAGCTACTATGCTACAGACAGTCACACAGATACACACGTTAACTTATATAACTCTTCTTTTACGACAGAGGTTAAAATTAAGTGAATTATAATAGAAAATTGCAACTCAGGGCAAGCACCCCTGAATTTTCTTATGCTTGATTTGTGTTTATAATTCATTTAGTGCTCGGCGATGATGGAAAACTTCATGGGAAAGCTTTCATATGCAAAGTACTTACCGGTAGCATGTTAGCCCGTCTGCTTTATTTTTTATGTTTAAGAACTGATTTAAAATAATATGTTTATATATTTTTTTATTTTTCCAATACTTTTTCAATAAAATCATAATTCATTTCAATTATGTAATATTTAAAAAATAAATGCGGAATAAAATTAATAACGTCACTGATATTAAGCCGGATTTATTTTTAGCCTACAAGAGAAAAATAATATTATAATTTTACTCTAACCATTTCGGAATGGATTCCTCCAAATTTCAAAGTGCCTATGGGCCTCCAGTTCCGATCTCTAAGTCGAGGTCTGCTGATATTGTAAAAATATTCGAAACTAAAACAGTAACCGCTCATTAGCGTCAACATATATTCATTTAAGTCGCCTTAATCTCTGAACCGAATACGGCTCTTCTAGTTAAACATCATCTCGAATGGTTTATTTGACGTTTTCATAATTACGTTGCTCATTAGCGGCCGGATCCGGTTTCAACCGGATGTAACCGGTTGTGGTTGATTATAGGTATTACACGGAAGCCTATAATCCAGTGATGAATGCAGGTGTATGTAATACGATTCAAGTGGAAAGTGCTTTAATATCCCTTAAGTAAGGAGTCATTTTAATTATACATGTTTGTGTTAGAATTAAATGTAATAAAATATTATATTATGTTATTTATTTAACGTTGCCTTGTATACTACTATATACTAGAAATAAAATAGATACAAAAATGTCAAAGAGAATGAATTAATATAAAAGATATGCTTATTTCTAGAAGAGATTCATCATACAAAAGAAGGAAAGAGAGAAGATGTTTTGATGAACACAGCACACACCAACCTGACACGCGGGCCTATACTTGTAAATAATAAATTAAACTAGTAATGTACGATAAGTACAATTAAACTTGAGCTGTAAGTTAGAATAAAAGTTTTTTTCATGTTTCAACGCGCATCTCAGCATCTAATACTACTTCTACTACACCTGACTGCCTCGTTGATTTACGTGTAAGTCGCTGACCGCCGCCAGCTGACTAGCAGCCCGGAGTCTGAAAGTGTGTACACTACCGTGCGTCGGAAAGCATTATTATTATTCCTACTACAACTTTTTAAAAAACCTGTTTGTGCTTGATAGCCCATTTGTTAAGAAAAGTAACGTTCAAGCGATTAAAACCGCGCGGTGCTACTTGTTATAATAATTATAACAATAACATCGATGTAACGTTATTACGTAGAAGCGTAAATGATCTTACGACGTCATTAGAAATCCAATATGGCGAACAGTAGTTGAACGTATAATAGAGTATTTGCTGGTGTTCTCCTTTCATTAAACTTTCATCAAATTAAAATGTAAACATTAGGATACGTTAGTAATGATAGTAAATATATATGATAGTAAATATTATTAATTTATTTGTAACAAAAATCATATCTACTTACAAATCATATCTACTGGTGGTAGGGCTTTGTGCAAGCTCGTCTGGGTAGGTACCCCCCACTCATCAGATATTCTACCGCAAAACAGCAATACTTGATATTGTTGTGTTCCGGTTTGAAGGGTGAGTGAGCCAGTGAAATTACAGGCACAAGGGACATAAAATCTTAGTTCCCAAGGTTGGTGGCGCATTGGATATGTAAGCGATGGTTGACATTTCTTACAATGCCAATGTCTAAGAGCGTTGGTGACCACTTACCATCAGGTGGCCCATATGCTCGTCCGCCTTCCTATTCTATAAAAAAAATATATATATTGAAAAATCTCTTAAAACAAAACCAAATAGAGCCAATTAATATTTACATTATTTAAGTTTAACACTTAAGGTAAACTAAGTACAACACTCAAACTAATAATAATAAAAATATTATAAAAATATTAAAAAGAGTGTTATAAGAATGTACTAAATAATACAAAAATAAAATAACAAAATAATTCACGAGGTGAATTATAAACACAAATTAAACACATGAATTTAGTGGTGCTTGCCCGTTTGAACCCACGATCATCGGTTAAGATTCACGCGTTCTAACCACTGGGCCATCTCGGCTTTATGTTTCATATTAATTTACATAAGAGGATCCCAAAGCCATAAACATAACAGCTAAACAAGAGTGACCACTAATCACTCATTGTAAATACTAAATAAATAGCTACGCTTTCCTGTAAATAATATTCACTGAAAATCCTTTACTGAATTAGGTTATTCTCTTAACACTAGCTTAAAATAAAATTGAAACAAACCAACATTAACTCGTGCCGGCAAAATTCTTACAGCAAACATGTACTCTCTGAAATATCAACTGCATTGCTGCAAAATAATTATAAATGTAAGGTATATTAATGCTTCTACTACACATCTGAAACCATGCTATGCTAAACAGCAGGAATAGCTTGCAGGTTAGTGGGCAGACGTTGAGAAAAAAACATCGAAAGGTTTTAATTAAAATGCAATATTTTTATCGGTGGCAGATATTTACTTGGTGGTATGCCTTCGTGCAAGTCCATCTGGTACCACCCAGTCTTCACATATTCTACCAATAAACAGCCATACGACAAATAATATGTTTTGATCCGATTGGTAAACTACTGTTTGGTATTTCATAAAATGAAGTTGTTACTATAAATTGAAAGCTAAATATATTTTAATTATATCTGTGACTAACAATCTCTATAATTTGTAGTTACATTAGAGATTCCGAGCGGCTAGATAATTCCCCTTTTTATTTTAAAGAAAACATTTTGAATATTGTTTTTAGAATTAACTTGTTATTTTACCCGCAAACCTTAATGAAGTCATGTATTATATTTTATAAATGTCTACTTTATATGGAGATTTACTTTAGATGGACACGGTGTCGAAACCTAGACACTAATTACAGGACTAGCCCACAAACTCAAGGTCACTTAGTGTGCTATGGAGCGAGTTATGCTCAGAGTATCTTTAACGGATAAGATTAGAAACGTGGTAATCTGGAGAAACCTGTAGCACAACCGGAGTTAACACGCTAAGAACGCTTGCATGATTAGCAGACTGAAGTGGTAGTGGCTCACGTATATCACAGTCCGATAACCATTGGAGTAGACGTCATAGATTGGAGACCGCGGCCCGGTAAACGCTCTCAAGCCTATCGATGACAATCAAAAGTACTTTTTTCATATTGGAATTTAAAACAAAACTGTTGTTACAAAAACGTACGTATTTTCTATAATTAAATTGAAATCTATTTGCTACTGATTTTGTAACATTTATTTTCCAATCATCGAATTACAGATATTTTAATAAATATTTACTTCGAGCTCTTGCTACTAAATAAGTTAAGGTCTATCATACATACAGTATTTTTTACTGGTGGTAGAGCTTTTTGCAAGCTCGTTTGGGTAGGTACCACCCACTCATCAGATATTCTACCGCAAAACAGCAGTACTTGATATTGTTGTGTTTCGGTTTGAAGGGTGAGTGAGCCAGTGTAATTACAGGCACAAGGGACATAAAATCTTAGTTCCCAAGGTTGATATCGCATTGGATATGTAAGCGATGGTTGACATTTCTTACAATGCCAATGTCTAAGAGCGTTGGTGACCACTTACCATCAGGTGGCCCATATGCTCGTCCGCCTTCCTATTCTATAAAAAAAAAAAATTATGTACCAAATTAATTACTTGAATAATTCTGGTACTTAGATTGGAAACTGAATCTTCGATTAAGTTTAACCCTGCCGATCCACTGCTATATTATGTTTATATTAATTTGTTAAAGTCTTTAAGTCATTATATAATTATTTTCAGCAGTATCGATCATTAAACACTAATAATGTAAGTTTACTTTAAAACTAAATCGACATAAAAGTAAGAATCTGTAAATAACAGCTAGAAATTTCAGTGTAGTGTAATAGCTCGTTTAGATTTCCAAGCGCGAAGTTTTAATGGTTTCGTTATAACATTATGTGGTTTAAAATTTTATAAGAACTTGGATAACTGATATTTATTTTGAAAAGCGTTATTATTTTTTATTAAATAAATATTTAATAAAACGTATTTCACTGTTACGTAACTGAGCTCGAAATATGCATATTTCTCTTACAATTACGTATGTAGTAGTTAATTGTTATTTTTTACTGTTTATAATATGAGCGAACGTCTTGATGAGATTAACTTTACCAACTGCCAACTTTTTTTTTGTCGCTGGAAAAACGCGTTTATTTATTAACAAATATAATTTTAATTGTTATTATTTTTATTATATACTGAATGCTCACAAGTAAAACAATAAAATATACAGAGATAAAATAGTTATGTACTTCTTTAACACGTAATTTGATTTTATTTATCTGTAGGTCGGCAAATGGGCCACCTGATGGTAAGCACAACTCATAGACATTGGCGGATTAAATTTTTTTTAACAATTCCTTAGATCGCTAATGTGCCACCAACTTTCTTTCTTTTTGTATCTTGTGCTTGTAATTACGCTGGCTCACTCACCCTTTAAACCAGAACACGAAAATTGCTGAATTAAATTACTTAGAAGGATATGCACGAAACTCTACCACCAAAAAAATTCAAGGTATATAAAGTAATCTTAACACTCGGTTCACTAATTACTTTATTTAACAATGACGTATAAGAGAAGGGTTAGCGTTTGCACTCAACGAACGGTCACCAAAAATTCGCTTCACCCTCTTTCAAGGGTGTGTTGAGGAGGGAGAATGACGTATCCATTGACAGCTTACCCATCCCATGTGCTATTTTCAAACATTTACGCTGATATATAAAAAAATATTAATCATGTGTTTGTATTATATATGTTGTAAATGACGAATGTGTGTGTACTAAATTCGCATGCGAATCCACAAATTACAAACACAACCGATTCAATAATAAACATTTGACATTCGATAATCGTGATTAACAATCGCGAGTATTATTCAAATTAGCGTGCAGGCTGGAATTGAATATCGGAGGAGTTTGGTAGGTCGGTAATGAATAATTATTTCACGGTAACCGAGTCTACGTGATGTGGAGAACGTGCCAAAAGGCTGTGCTGCTTTTATATGCTTTCGTGTACTAGGATAAGTTACTGAATGTCTTATTTATTAACGTACATATAAGTATTATTAAATTTGTAGAAATAATTATAGTTATTAAACATTTGTGTGAGAAGCCGAGATGGCCCAGTGGTAAGAACGCGTGAATCTTAACCGATGATTGTGGGTTCAAATCCGACCAAGCACCACTGAATTTTCATGTGCTTAATTTGTGGTTATAAATCATCTCGTGCTTGACGGTGAAGGAAAACATCGCGAGGAAACTGCATGTGTCTAATTTCACTGAAATTCTGCCACATGTGTATTCCCGCAACCCGCATTGGAGCAGCGTGGTGGAATAAGCTCCAAACCTTCTCCTAAAGAGGAGGAGGCCTTAGCCCAGCAGTGGGGCATTCGCAGGCTGTTACACTTCACGTTTAAAGAAAATCACATACTATATTTGTCGCATAAATTTGACAAATATACTATGTCATGTTATTATAATTATTTATGAGAAAAAAAATAATACAAAAACGAAGTGACTGAAAATTTTTAAATTATTATCTAAAATTTGTTCAAAAATACATTTTTCCCTTATTATTATTTACGCAAAAACTACTAATCTGATCGATATGGAATTTTCACTTTGTGATCAGTAGTAGTTTTATGTTTATGCTTTATGGATTATATAGTATGATTATGCGTTGTACATTTTTGAGATAGGCTATGTATTATCAATAAGTCGCGGAGAAAATTGTCGGTCTGGGCGCTTTCCAAGCGAACGCTGCCAAAACTATAACAAACACACTAAAACTTTGTACATTTGATTTGTAGATCTCCATAAGTAACCCATAGTAACTTATTTATGTTTACAATAATATAACAAACGATAACTTTGGAGCATTTTATGTGACAAAGTAATTAATGCTTATCAAATTAATAACATATTTTTATTTATATTCGTTATTATAATATGTAACTTATATTTATATATCTAAAACAAACTAAAATATTCTAAGTTTTTAATATTATAAATGCGAAAGTTAATTTATTTGTTTTATTGTTTGTGTGTTACGCTATCGTACTACTCAACTGATCATCATCTAATTTTTCATACACGTTGTCTGAGATACATAAAAAGACATAGGGTACACCTGCCTGCCTTAAAAGCAGGCGAAGCCGCGTGCAAATACTAATTTGACTAATTTGAGTTAAAAAAAAATGTAACTACTGTCTTTCATCCCGGTTATTCTCGATAGCCAGTAACTTTAGATTTGTGCTTGTTCTTGTTAATTGTATTTAAATAAAGTTTATTTTGATAATATGTTTAGAATATTATGCCAACCTGACACACTTGATCGAGTAACCGAACGAGGCACGACTTCGGCTATTAGAAGCACGTATGGTACGATGAATAAAGATTTTTCACTCTTAAGAATTTTATAATTAAGCACGTCTAGACAATTGACGCCCGTTAACATTCTTTACACCCTCATTATACTTTACTCGTCCCTTTTATTATTTAGAGGTAATTCGATGTTTTGAGTTTTTAGTGTACAATTAAATAAATGTTCAAATTATTTTATTCAAAATAATAATATGAAATTATTTACGTTTGTGGCGTCAATAGTCTAAATTTAAAGCTGGTGAAAGGTGAAGCGCAGCTTTTTATATATTAATATTATATATACTAAACGCTTCTTCGAAACGCGCTTCATTTTCTGCTTTAAGATTTTTGTATATTAGCTTAATATTTTTTTCAGTAAGATATTACAAAAAATACTTCTCCTCATTTTTAGTTTCGTTTAGCAATATTAGAAGCATTACACTTAGTTGTCGATATATAAATAATATTAGGTCCTTACATATGAAATTAGCGTTTTGTCGTACAAACCACTTTGATCTGAAATATCTCCTCTATGGTTAAGAATTGCAAATTCAAGTTTATAAATTCATTTAGCTGGTATGTTTGAGTTTTGAAAACAGTCATTCATTTGTTTTTTCCTTATTATTTTTTTTTTTTGGCGTCGCTTATTACCGCACAATGGAAATCATAAAATATCGGTATATTTACGAGTACGAGTTCTACCGTGGCACCAGTGCTGCAGAAACAGCTCGAAGGATTAATGATGTGTACGGCGCTGGTGTCGCAAAAGAAAGCATGGTACGTTCTGGAAATTTCGACCTTCAGAACCAACCCCGTGGACGGCCGGAGACCAAAGTGGAAAATGAAGAATTAAAGGCTATTGTGGAAACGGATCCATCACAAAGCATTTCAGAGATAGCTGCAGGCTTCGGGGTAAGTGATAAAACTGTGTTAATCCACTTGAAGCAAATCGGGACAGTAAAAAAACTTGAACGATGGGTACTTCATGAATTGAGTGAATCGAACTTGCAAATACGCGTCGACTGCTGTGTTACTTTGCTCAACCGATACAACAATGAAGGGATTTTAAATCGAATCATTACTTGTGATGAAAAGTGGATACTGTACGAAAATCGGAAGCGCTCGTCGCAATGGCTGAACTTTGGAGACCCAGCCAAATCCTACCCTAAACGAAAATTGACTTTCAACTCCGATGCGGCAGTCCAAACCGCCTTCAAAGAGTTTATTGATTCTCGCCCCCATGGTTTTTTTATTTAAGGGATCAATGAACTACCTATGAGGTGGCAAAAGTGCATAGATAACAACAGTGCATACTTTGATTAATTAAATATATTTTCCAAAAAAAAAATTGACTTTATATTCCTCCCGTACAAAAGGCCAATTTCCTAATATAATCAAAGTAAAAATTAAATCTTAGATGTTAGATATATTATCAAAACACTCATGTTTTGATCAATTGTACTAATATAAACATAACGAAAATCAACATAAGAAATTTTAAAAATCTGGAGACGATTTTTATTTAGGACCTTGATACTAATGTTATTAGGCACACATAACATTAATAATAATATTTTGTTAATATTTCTTACAGCGCTATTGTCTAAAGGCGATGGTGACCGCTCACCATCAGGCGGCCTACTTGCCAGTCTGCATACATAATACAATATATATATTACTATTAGAAATCTCTGTCAGCAAACTTCGCGAGTGGGAAGAATTTAATATGCGGCAAGTGTTATGGGGTCATGTCGTATTGTCGTAGAAAAATGGAAGCGAACGGGTTTGACGCTGAAATTATATTATGAATTATTTCATCATAAAAGGAGAATTGAAATTCTTTTTCGATTTACATCTTACGAAGAAAGTTTATAGTTCTGATAACATCGTAATAAGGGATGAGAAATTATGAGTAAACCGAAAACACACTAAGCAAATATTACAAGCCTTCAAGGGTTTGAACCCAGCGTAAGTGCACTGTTGTCTGTGTACACACTTAACATTTACAAAATATTTGGTGTTCAGGGTTGAAGGAAAACATAGCGAGTAAACCTGCGTGAATTAACTATTAATTAATCTAGGCGAGTTTATAGAGTAATACGCAGTAGTTAATATATATAATAACAAAGTGTATTAATTCATTAATACACAGTCAAGAATTGTTCACTTAAGAATGTATACTAATATTATAAATGCGAAATTAGCTGTATCTGTTACGCTTTCACGGCTAAAACACTTAACCGATTTTGATTAAATCTCGAGGAAGGCCATAGGCTACACTTTTATAATAACTCCTGTCCTCAACACCAACGTCTCCCCTCTTCACCTAACATTCGGGCAATGCCATGGGAAAACACTAGTTGCTCGTAACAGGAGAGTTAATTTTCGATATACCTACGAGTTTAATTTCAAGTTTCAATTAGTAGTAATTTTAATGTAAGTAACATTAAAATTACGCTCATGCAAAACCAGGGTCGACAGGTTGTTAGTGATAAAGCTTTTTGCATACATCACTCTTTATTTACCTTCGTAATCCAGGGTATCGTACGAAATTACACCCGGCCCGATAACGTAATCATATGATTGGCCCTAATAAATCTACCTGACGTCTATGAATATTGATGAGTAGCGTTGACATAAAAATAATATTGCTTTTTTTGTACTAAGTGTAGTTTCGTTCGAAGAGCTTTATGGATGTGAATATAATATTTTTTGTGTATTTTTAATCATTTATTTATTGTTTTGCTTTCTGTATAGTATTTTTAAATACATTTTCTAAAATAATCATTATAGAAGCAATGATCTGTCTGTACTCTGCTATACAGTGGAATATACGAGTACGATACATTAAACCAAACGCTTTTTTATCAAAGTATATAAATATATAAGGGGTTATTAATAAAAATTAAAATAACGTTTTTTTTATAGCATAGGTAGACGAGCATATGGGCCACCTGATGGTAAGTGATCACCAACGCCCATAGACATTGGCGATGTGAGAAATGTTAACCATCGCTTACATCGCCAATGCGCCACCAACCTTGAGAACTAAGATGTTATGTCCCTTGTGCCTGTAATTACACTGGCGCACTCACCCTTCAAACCAGAACATAACAATACCAAGTACTGCAGTTTAATAGTAGCTGATGAGTGGTTGGTACCTGTGAATTGTTATTTGTGTATGTGTGAGAGTGAGTATCTATGGCGTGTTTTTTTTTTGTATTCGCCGGGAGGGCAAATGTCTCTACTCCACCTGATGGTAAGTGGTAGTAGAGTCCAAACGCGACGACGGCCAGTACAGACGGGAAAAACGTTCTGCACTAGTCGCCTTCGCCTTGCCGGCCCACAAGATGCCTCTTCACGCCTCGTTTGAAGGAACCCGGGTTGTAAGAGGAGGGGTAACGTTAGCTGGTAAGGAATTCCATTTTTTGGAAGTGCGACAAAGAAAGGAGTTGCCAAATTTCTTTGTTCGCGATGGAATTGATGTCACAGTTAGGCGGTGACATCGAGAACCAGCTCGCGTGGACTTAAGAAGGAAGGGGGAAGCAGGAATTAGAGAGAATAATTCCTCAGACCACTCGCCGTGATACAGTAGATAGAAAGCGCTCAGTGCTGCTATCAGTGTTTTGACAATCTTACATTAAGTATATTAATGTTACTTACATTCAGTTGAATGATATATTTTTGCAAACGTTTACGAAATATGTGTACCTCATAATTTTCTTTCAGAAATTATAAAACATTGGGACCTGATGTTGAGAACATTAAATCCATTGAAAGCATTTGTTATGCATCAATTCTCTCTTTTTGCTAACATTTTTAGTATCCAAAGTTTATGTATATATAAATATATATTACTATAAGTATTTATACCTCTTTGCCAAGTAGTCAGGCTGTTCAAATAGAAAAAAAATCATCAATGTCAGTATTTCATTATAGCAGTAATATAAAGCACACTAAATTCCATCGCAGTTGAACTAATTCAATTTAAATAACTCAATTTAACCCGAACTGTAACTTCGGATTGCAGTGATTATGAAATTATAATATTTACAGATTTAGGTAAGAAAACTTATTATACAATTTTCGTTAGAGCAATTTTATGTTATGTTGAATTTTAATTAGGGAGGTCTCGTTTATGAAAATTCTGCATCCAAATCCACATACTTTTCACTACCCAGGGCAAAAGGAACTTACATGTTGCATCAAGGTGTACTTTATGGAGCAAAACCAAAAATTAAAATCAAAATATACTTTGTTCAAGTAGACTCTTGCAAATACTTTTGAGTCATTTTATAAGATTTTTAAAATTCAAAGTTACCACTGGTTCTGAATGTAGATTGTACCGAGAAGAACCAACAAGAAAGTCAGTAGTTAGTTTTTTCTAACAATTAAGTTACATAGAGAATTAAAATTAATACAATTGAATTATTATTTACCCTTTTTATGGTATAAGTTAGGCAGACTGACGAGTGGGCCAACTGGTGGTAAGTGATCACCACCGTCCATAGACTTTGGCATCGTGAAAATATTAAGTCCCTAAATTAAATAAAGAAAAAGGAAAAAAAAAGAAATATTAACCATCCTTTATGTCACCAATGTCACCTACCTTGGGAACTACGATGTTATGTCCCTTTTCTCTGTTTTGTTAATTAATTTTGTTACTGTTAATCATACTGGCTCAATCACCCTTCAAACCGGAACACAACAATACTAAGTATTGCTTTTTGACAGTAGAATATATGATTAGTGGGTGGTACCTACACAGACGGACTTGCAGAAAGCCCTACCAATAAGTAAAATCAACAAATGGTATTCAGTACTTGAAGAATCCCTCACTTTTACTATGACAAGACCAGTAAAGCCAATAGCATAAATATGACAAAAAAATTCCTGTAGTGGTTTCGGAGTGATTAAAGTTTGTGCTCTGAGCGTCGTTTATTTGAAAAATCACTGAGAATTACGATTAACATAAATTTTTTCAATGTTACTAATATTATGTAATCAAATTTTTAAGCGTTCTTGTGTACAAAGCAGATATTATCATTAAAAAGGTTCGTCTTACAATGCCTAATATAATAAGTAGGTAATTGCCAACATTTTTTTTCTATCTGTACTTTTAGAAATATTTTTTCACAAAATAAGCTACAATTACATTTAATCGAATGTAAGAATGTTTCATCGTTGAAGCTTGGATAGAAATGTTTGCATTGTTTAAAAAAAACTATTTAATTTAGTAAATGTTTTGAATATAATTTATTATAATTTAAAGTGGTTTGCCTCAATTATGTAGACAGATTATGGTTTAATTTTAAAAGTGTTAAAGGTCTAAAATGATTAATATAAATAAGACAATAGTTATTTGATATAAGTTTACGAATAGCGTCACCACGTTAGCATGCGCAAGCGATCCCGTGACGTTCCTTGTTAAGGCGGAAAGGGTACGCGCTCGGCGCCTTGGCCACCGGCGAGCCCCACATACCCCCAATGTTCCCGTGGGAGAAACGCGTAAAACGTTTTTCCAGCGTTGAAACAAAAAATGTATACGAAGCTGCATTGAAACATTAATTAACGTTGTTAAGTATATCTGTATAGTGACGTATATTACGACTCGGTAGTAATAGATGGCGCTACTGGCGAAAGCCGAGATGGCCCAAAAAGCCGAGATGGCCCAGTGGTTAGAACGCGTGAATCTTATCCGATGATCGTGGGTTCAAACCCGGGCAACCGAAACAGCCTGTGAATGTCCCACTGCTGGGCTAAAGGCCTCCTCTCCTCATTTTGAGGAGAAGGTTTGGAGCTTATTCCACCACGCTGCTCCAATGCGGGTTGGTGGAATAAGCCGGGCAAGCCCCACTGTATTTTCATGTGCTTAATTTGTGATTATAATTCATCTCGTGCTTAACGGTGAAGGAAAACATCGTGAGGAAACCTGCATGTGTCTAATTTCATTGAAATTCTGCCACATGTGTATTCTACCAACCCGCATTGGAGCAGCGTGGTGGAATAAGCTCCACAACCTTCTCCTCAAAAGGGAGAAGAGGCCTTAGCCCAGAAGTGGGACATTAACAGGCTGTTACTGTACTGGCGATACTGAGTATATATAGTGTAGGAAGTGATTAACCTAAAGTGTAAATGTGGTTGTGTGTACAGTAGAAGGATCTTCCTTAGTTTTATTCACCATTTGGTAATTTGGAATTAGTTCGGTGTAAACAATATTTTATATGCCTTTATTATTTGCGATTTTACAATTGCGTCGAGAGATAGCAGCGCTGAGCGCTTTCTATCGACTGTATCACGGCGAGTGTTCTGAGGAATTATTCTCTCTAATTCCTGCTTCCCCCTGCATTCAAAAATTTTACTATTTTTTTTATAAGTTGTTTTAATCGTCATGCTAGAAGGCTCATTGGCGACCAGACACTGTTCGCAAAACTCCATACCTTGGAACACCGTCGTAAGGTTGCCTGTCTGTCGGTTTTCTACAGAATATATTTCGGAGAGTGTGCCCAGGAACTATTTAATTTGATTCCTCCGTCACCTTTTTACCATAGAACAGCGAGGCATCGTAAATATCTGCACCCGTACGTAGTTGATCTATCTAAGACACGTACGAAACGATTTGCTTCCTCGTTTCTGATACGCACCGCTAAGATCTGGAACACCCTCCTGACCTCCGTTTTTCCCACCACCTACAATATAGGTACCTTCAATTCTAGAGTGAATAGGCATCTTCTAGGCAAGCGCGCTCCATCTTAGACTGTATAGTTTAGACAACTTAAAATTTTCATCAGGTTATCACACCTGCTTCATAGTCAAGCGCTAACTTATATATTTAAAAAAAAATGTGACATCAATTCCATAGTACACAAAGAAATTTAGCAACTCCTTTCTTTGTCGCACTTTCAAATAATAGAATTCTTTACCAGCCTAACGTGTTCCCCTCCTCTTACAACCCGGGCTCCTTCAAACGAGGCGTGATGAGGCATCTTGGGGGCGGCAAGGCGAGGGCGGCTAGTGCAGAACGTTTTTCCCGACTGTACTTGCCGTCGTCGCGTTTGGACTCTACTACCACTTATCATCAGGTGGAGTAGACTCATTAGCCCTCCCGGTGAATATTAAAAAAAGTAAAATTATTTAATTTAATTACGTGAGAATGATTTTTTTTTTGAGTACTACCACATTTGTGTCCTGATTCAATAGGTTCCTTTGGATCATTGGAATAAGCTCAAAACTATCTCCTCAAAACGGGAGGTGCGATTAGCCCAGCAGTGGAACATTAAAAAGCTTAATGGCAGTACATTAAGCTTTTATCCATCCATTGCAACAGATTACCACAATTAAACATGATCTATATTGATAAAAACGAAATATAGTTGTTCATTTCAGTAGTCAACGTAAAAGTTTGGAGGAACAATAGTTTTGCCAGCAGTCTCATAATTCAGCTTTTTGAAATATAAATAAAATCAGCGTTGAAATTTGTATCGTAGTTTGGACCACGTCCGTTGTTACTACCGCTTTTATGAAAAGGAAAAAGTTTGAGTTATAGAAAATGTTTGAATCATATTCAAATCTTATGATTATTTGTTACGAATATAAAAATATTATCTTTTATTAAAATTATGAGAATATAATTGTTTTGCTTCATTTGTTTCATAATATTTAACTCATCGAATCACGTTGTTAGATAATAAATAGCTCATGTACTTAAACATATAAAGCATATTCAAGGGAAGATATAACATCCTAGTTTAAAAGGTTGGTTACGCATTGGTGATGGAAGAGATGATTAATATTTTTAACGGCGCCAATGTCTATTGGTGATTCGGACCGCTTAATCAGGAGGCCAATTTGCCTTTTTGCGTATTTGAAATAAAAACAAATTGAAATATATTATAACATTGTAATATAATTTAGTAGAAAAATGGAGTGTGCATTCTTGTACCATCAGGGCCCGAATATTGCTTCGAACCCACGACCAGAATGAATGTAACATGAATTGATCTTGTGGCTAGCTAGTTCTGTAAAGCAACAGATCCTCAGGTCTTTGCTTGAATCCTCAGGTTTGTTTGTTAAGTAATTCTCTGTAACATCCCGCAGTTCCTGTCCAATCAGTACACCAATAATGCGAGTAAAACAGAAGAGAGTGTACTTGTGTTTGCTCATACGTACTTATATATGTTCCACACAATTAGGTAGTCGTCCTTGAGAATTGTCAAGAAGGTCATCATCAAAAATTCGAGTTGAATGTCAAATTATTTTGACAATTAGCGCCAATGATCAATTAAATTGCTAACGAAATTCGATCACGATTGTGAGAATGTGTTTGACCCGCTTGCTGAATATTTATGACCATTGTCCTTAGATGAACTTGCTACAGGATTAATCCGAAAAACTTTGTATTATCTTACAGTTCTCAAACTTTTCGTTCGGAAACTTAACTTCTAAGGAATCCTGGAATAAATTGTATAATTTTCTTCATGTGATTTAACAAATTATTCTTATATCATTGTTACTTAACAAATCTCAACAGAAAAATGTATGTGTTTTGGTGTTTGTTACTCAAAAATGTTAAAACAACTCAAAAGAATTTAGCAAAGGAAAGTCCTGTTCCTAAATATCTAGATGTTTTTTTTTTGTTTTAAAAAATATAAAAAATATTGATGATTCAGTAAAGCGGACGAAAAATGGCAAATTAAAATAACTGTCCGGTCTATTTCTATTATTTTTATATACTACACTTATGTATGAGTACACGAGTATTATGCACATACATAATAATACAAAATAGAATTAGCGAGAATAATTGTATAAACACGAAAAGTAAAGATAAATTTGTAAAGCCAAGTTTCCGACTTCGAAAAGTAAATATCTCCTTCTTGGGGTGAACACACGGGATGTTTGATTATATTATAATAAAATAATTTAGCTTAACTTATAATAAAATACCGAAAATTATGTTACATTTACGAATAAATTAATTTAAAGCTCATGTTTAAAAACATGAACATTGACTATATTATTCTATACAAGATTATTTAGACGTTAAAAATGTTTAAAGTTAATATTCGAAGCATAATTTTCAATGTATGATTATTGAAAAACTTTTAAGTTTTATGCACCTTCTTCTGGTACACATACATTTCAAACTTGGTAGCCTTACATTAAATTTATCTTATACGATTCAAGTCCATCATAAAAGTTTACAAGCGTACTTGAATAAGGTAAGGTTTAAATTTTGATTTTGTATATACTATAATAGTATGTTATCAAAGAATGATAAAACACATAATACAATAATAAAGGCATCATTGTCCAGTGTATAATGTATTTCAAAGTACCCTCATTTGAACTAAGCGAATAATCTTGTACGAGGGGCACAATAGCTCGGCCCCATTGTACTGAAGATACTAAATCAATGTCAGAAACATGTGACAAACGACAAGTGCGCTCTTGTACGATACAAACAATTAAAACGAGAAACTTATGGTATAATTACAATACAAAAGATAATATTAAAGAATGTGGCGAGTAAATTTGTACGCCTCGATTTCGAAGCGACATGATAACCGTTTACAAAAAATGACAGCGTTATGCTGTAAAGCGTTTGTGATAGTTTATCATACTTAACGGTGTATAGATGCTATATATATGCATATATATAATATAAAACATTTGATTTTTGAACGTGAATAAATTCAAAATCCACTTAACCTATAGAAAGCTACATGATCAGCGAGTAACGCCTGTGTTTACTATTAAAATATTTTCAAACGAATTAGAGATCCATATGAAAATAACAATAATGTAACTCATGGTATGTGTTTGGCGTAAAAAAGATAATTATTCGGATAGAAGTTGGGGTGCGCCGCTAGTGTAATATATAAACGGCAATCAGGCATGGTTTGATCTTAATTTTTTATTGTTGTATGCAGATGGGTAAATACGCCGCCTGTTGGTAACTTGTCATATTATGCCAATATGGCGACTGTTGTGTCCCTTGTAATATTTATACTGGCTCACTCACCCCTCAAATTGTAATATAGCAATACTGTTTAGCAGTAAAATGATTAATGCGAGATATATTATATACTTGAATATAGCATGGATAAATAAGATACATTTTAAAATATACCATTTCAAACCTATAACAGACATTATTATTCAGATTAAAATCTCTTGATTTAAATTCTTAACAACTTTGTAATGATTCAGAAACTTCCTTCCTACACATTTCTAGGTAGTTTTAAAGAGCTGAATATACCTTTAAGAAAGTTTTAAAAAGTATTTAGTTGAGGTTTTAAAAGATCTTCGTAGCATTTTATTTAAACATGATTAAATTATAAATGTCCCACTGCTGGTCTCCTCTTCTCTTGAAGATAGGTTTCGTAGTTAATTGACACATGCTGGTTTTCTCACGATGTTTTCCTTCACCGCCGGGCCCGAAATGAATTATAAGCATAATTAAGCACATGAAAATTTAGTTAAGATTCGGTTAAGATTAAGCTGTTCCCTACCAATGGATCCTCTTGGTTCTAAACTAATTTTATAAATTATATCATTAACATTTATAAAACTTATCCCAATTATATATCTTTTTAAATCACTAGAACACTCTGTTATATTTTATAAGAATTATATTTACTTCAGTGTAGGGCTTTGTGCTAGCCATTAGTGGGAACTAAGCTAACACTACTTTCTCATCATATATTACACATATGCTTTGTGTTACGGTTTGGTTTGGTTTGGCGATCACTCACCCTTCAGTAACTACAGACAAACGGGACATAACATTTCAGTTTTCAAGGGTGACGCATTGAAGATGTAAGGGCCAATTAAGAATCACAAATAATTTCTTTTATTTTTATTCATTTTTGTATTTTTCTTTTTTTTTTTCTTTTTTGTTTTGTTTGAGAACTTATCGTTTTTATTGCCATATTTATTGTATCTATTTATATTATATACTTGTAATTTTAGTATGTATTCTTAATATAATTTATTTATTGATAAATGTGTATTTTATATTTATATTGACATTTATTTATTCGTTTGTTTAGTTATAGATGAATGTTATTTTATTTATTATTACAACATAAGCTACCTCATATCCTATGAGTTATTTCTTACACCGTTCGTTGCCTGGAAGGTTATATAACAATAAGGTCGCCAAAATTGTATGCTACTTTAAGATAGGCTATATCCGCATTTTGTATTTTTGTCTCTCTTTGTAGTGTACAATAAAGTATAAAAGTAAAGTAAAGTAAGGGATGATTAATATTTCTTACAGCGCCGATGATCAGATGGTCTAAAAAACAGTATATTAAGTTGATATAAAAAAAATTAATTATAATTAAACTGTATTTTCTCGTTGACTAGGAACCTTAATTCTGGGATCTACTTTAGCATTCATTTAAAATGTCGAAAATAGTTCAATCTTTTCATTAACTTCAGCATTAAAACTATTTTTAGATAAATTTAAATATTAAGGATCTCAATGATATTTTTAAAGATTCTTTTTTTCGAACTCTTTTTTTAATGACAGATAAATAAATTTCGCTATTGCAAAAACACAAATCAGATTTTTTAAATGAAATTTTCTTAGAAGGGTATTCGCTCGATAACACTAAAGACAAAAAAAAAACTTCTTTCACGTTTCCGTACACAGTTACATTTTTTTTTTAATCTAAATGTTCTTTTTGCATAAAACCCTCCAAACTCGTTTACAGATCGGCTATAATGCCATGATTTGGCGATTCCCTGGACAGAGCAATATCGTTTACTCGTTGCGAATAAGGCTTCGCGTAAATATTATATAGACGGCGCGTAATCTACACCGACCATAACATTAAGTATTATTGGCGTGAGGTCGAATTCGGGAGCGATACGACTTACGTAATACGCGGGATGAGAATTGGACCAATCATCTTTAATGGTACCTCTTATTTATACTAAATGATAAATTCGTTCAAATATTAAAATATGATCTTGTTCCCTGATTATATGGGATCATAAATTTGGGCGTCAATATTTTAAAATTAAACATAATTCTTAATTAGGCTTTATAAAGTTTTCATGTCTTCAATTACTTTATTAATGAAAAGTATTACGCGTGGAATTAATTTAAAAATTAACGCAATTTATAAAACATACAGTACAGTAACAGTAACAGCCTGTAAATGTCCCACTGCTGGGCTAAGGCCTCCTCTCCCTTTTGAGGAGAAGGTTTGGAGCTTATTCCACCACGCTGCTCCAATGCGGGTTGGTAGAATACACATGTGGCAGAATTTCAATGAAATTAGACACATGCAGGTTTCCTTACGCTTTTTCTTCACCCTTAAGCACGAGATGAATTATAATAACAAATTAAGCACATGAAAATTCAGTGGTGCTTGCTCGGGTTTGAACCAACGATTATCGGTTAAGATTCACGGGTTCTTATCACTGGGTCATCTCAGTTTTTATTATTATACGCCGGATATATATACGATTTTTTTTTCACAGAAAGCAAAACCACGGGTAAAAACTAGAAAGAAAAGTAAAGGGAAAGTAAAAATTTAGCAATGACTCTTGGCAGAGGTTAGCGTTTACCAATAGATATTCGATTCCATATATTGCCTCTTTCTTATCAATAAAAGGACAAAGATCTTTCTAAATTAAGGACATTATGATAGTCGTTCTCGCAATGGTATATTTGATAGCTGTCACGTTGGTATATTGGATAATTTATTAAGCTGTAGATCACAAGATCCTAGATCAAATCTGAGGTCTGAACAAAAAGTTAATGTGTCTCCGTCAATAATTTTTCAGTATTAGTAGTGTTCACTGGTTATAGTTCCCAGCAAAATATCACGTGAAGCCGTTAATTTTATGACTGATCTTCCCTGGTTGTGGCGGATTTCCTATTTGCAATATATTATGAGATTCTGGGATTAGTGTTCCTAAGTTTGCGGGTACACTTTTTCAAAATATTACCATGGTCTACGTTAGTAGAATAGAGGGGATATACATTATATATGTCTGATGATGTTATCCCTCATTAAGAACTAAAAAACACCAATTATTTACATGAAAATTCAATCGTTCTTGCTCAGGTTTGAACTACTAGACCATCGCAGCTCTATGAATGATTAATAAAAATTGTGCATACAGAACTGACGATACCAATAACACATTAAGTCGACTTTTAACTCACACTTGTTTTCGTGTCGAAAAATTCGTTCTACCACCTCTCACTCGCAAATAAACGGTATAAAAGTGTAGAAAACTTTTAATTAACACCGTGTTTTTAGTTTCTGACTTTTTAACCGAGGTTCGACCGACATCTGGTTTGAAACGTTCGTTAAATATTAATTTTTAGTTCCAAATGTTTTTTGTATGTGAAAATTAAATTATAGAAAAGCTGACGTCAACTTTGCTAATGAACATTGGTAGATAAACTCAACAACAAAAAATCCATACATAAAGTCTATTTAGTTCATTATAATTTTTCATATTGAATTTACTTATAGAAATTGGCTTTTCTATTTTTAATATAATATAATAAGAAAACTGTAAACTGTTATAAGCAAATTCATTTAGGCACCTGATCTGAAAGCATAGATAATTTAAAACGATATAAGAAATATGACGAGGGAATAATAGCTGGTAAATATAACAGACACCTGGATTTTAGGTCTCGTTTGTTTTTACTTCTCCGGTAAGACAGTCATTACAAACAAGGATCGAACTTTATTAATGATAGAATAATCATCAACAATGAGATAAATTCTGTAAGAAGTAACAACATACGGCGCAAGACGACCGTGAAATATCAAGAAGTGATATGCAACAATGACTATTATAATAAAAATATTTTAAGGAAACAAGCATTAAAATAACGTATCAACGTATGTCGGTTTTTAACATTCAACTAAAATAAGATTTGAAGTACAATCATAAACTTTACAGAATACCACTGCATGTTTGTATGAAGAGGTTTAGAATCAGCAACTTTATCCAAATTTATATCGCAAATATAAGATCTGACCAAAGATAAAACGTCAAAATGAGAAGTAAAATATTCGGCGATTGTCATAAGCGGAACGAGGAACTAACAATAAAAATGAAGTTTTTGAAAAGTTTAAATCGCAGGCATTGTGCCAACTGCGTCCAGTTCACTTTGGAGTCCAAGATATGAAATAAAGTATTTTTACGGTAAACTTTTGTTCTGATTCGCTGAGAAATCCGACGATTCCAAAACGATCAGAAAGTTAAGTTCTTCGTTTAGAAGATATTAATATAGACTTTTTTCATCGGCGTTTCATTGTCGCTATTAAATAGCCATTATTATATGTCAATTTTTTTCTTGCACTTTAACTGAACGATGAAGGCAGCGGGATCTGACTGGATCTGAAATATGAGGTATGTCCGAAAATTTATTACGATTGGTTGATGAAGACGACTTTAATAGCAAAACAGTTTTTTAGCTTAATATATAAATATTCATTACGTCACGTATTCTTTATTATTGTTGGCTTCATATGCACAACGAGTACAGATTTCATGACATTTGCTTATAGCTCTGCTGTATTATATAGTACAAACAGTTATTGATTAAAATATATTTATTTATAATACAACACTATTCTACTTATCTATTTGTATACATCTTAAATTTAATTCTAAAGATTCGATAAAAATTTCGGCGAAATTCTAAGCGAAATGTTATCAAGAATCTATAATTATCAGTTTCTATTCGACCAAATATGGTAAATTATTTCAAGGTCAGTTATTTATTTACCTTTACACCTCTTGCAATTGGAATCACCTTTACGCAATTGAATGGTTCGATCAGTCTTCCAAAAATATTATATTAAGAAGAATTTTATCTTTATTTGTTTTCGGCTATTGACTATTTGACAGCGAGTCTGTCAATAAATACATTGACCTCAATTATTAGCTTCTATATTTGTTTTCAATTACTATGTTATTTTAGTTTCGTCTAGACATTGTTATCGTAGTTCAAGTATAGTTTTATGCAGATCTTTTGCTACAATAACACAGTCATATGCAGAGATGAACTAATGGTTAGAACGCGTGAATCTAAACCGATGATCGTGGGTTCAAACCCGGGCAAGCACCACTGAATTTTCATGTGCTTAATTTGTCTTTATAATTCATCTCGTGCTAGACGGTGAAGGAAAACATCGCGATGGATGTGTCCAATTTCATTGAAATTCTACATGTGTATTCCACCAACTCGCATTGGAGCAGCGTGGTGGAATAAGCTCCAAACGTTTTTCTCAAAAGGGAGAGGAGACCTTAGCCCAGCTGTGGGACATTAACAGGCTGTTACTGTAACACAGTCATTGTTTCTGATTAAATCATGAATGTCATTTACATTATGTTATGATTAAGAGAAATACACGATGTATCTGTTATACCAATATTGGTACGGAGCGTTTGTTTTATTTCAAGATCATTAATATTTCTCATCTCTAGATACAACGAGACTTACCATTTTTGTTAAAGCTATAAAAAAAATGTGACTTCAATAGTAAATTTTAAATGATAAACTTACTTTTATTACTTATTCTAAATAATACATAGAACCTGATTCAAAATTTATGTCACTTCATCAAATCAAATCAAATGATCAAATGGCTTGCTTATAAGGCCATAGATCCCTCAGTACTGGTTTCAAGCCCGGGGTGGGGTAAACATAAATTTATTGGGTTTTTAAGTACTAAAGATTGGAAGTTAGCAATATTTAAACTCCCATGCCTGTAAAGGACTCATTAAATTATTTCCAAAAATTATATTAAATATCGTTGCGATATTCTTTGACTTCCAAAGGAATGGAAATATGAAGATTAACTGAATATAACGACTTAATTATTATTATGACATTTATGTAAAACGATCAAAAGCTTATTATAATCATAAAGCCATGTCAAAAACATGCTTTTTCAAAAGAAGTCAATAAACGCCAAATCATGGATCCGAGGACCTTTATAGACTCACTGGATAAAGTTTGTGCAATAAATCGAAATGGGATAGTGTTGTCCTTCCTTTTAATCGAGATATCGATAAGAATAAATCGATTACAAGCTTTTTTTTTTCGTTTCGGATTTTTATGTCATTTTGGATTTAATGGATTAATTGGAACATATTAATGATTTTTGTGATTTCGTACGTAAATAATGAATTCTGTCAATGGAGTAGATTGCGAGTAGATTATATTGAAGATATAGAATATACTAAACGTAGATAATAGTTTTTGAAATCATCAAGAAAAAACGCACTTAAAATTATTTTATATATCTTTCAGTATATTAGAAATACAAATTGGTTTTTGTTTTGCAATTGGAATAAAGGTCAGCTATTTATGAATTAATTTATTAGTATGACCGTATAATATTAGTGAAATACTCTGGTTTGTTACATTGATTTTATAAATTTTTCGCACTTTTTATTTGAACAATTTGTAAATGCTGTTTAAATACAATTTAACCTTTACCGATAGCGTAACGATTTGAAAACACATCACCAGTATTTACTCAATAAGAATATTTTACTTCACTGCAATCAGCCAAAGACCGTTGAATCTGTTTGAGCAATTTTTCATTTTTCCATGAAAAGTCTTTGATCTTTTCGTCGAATCAAAAAGAAGTATTTCAAACGTTCCGTATGTTTGAGGGGAATATGTGAAAATCTTCGATAATGGCTTGTTTGGTTTACATCAGAGCGCTGTGCTTTTAGCTCAGGTCACATGGAATTCATATTGCGTTATTTTTAAATCGTCATGTGTGACTAGAATTTAATAATGTTAACATATGTATTAATGTTAATATCAGACTGAAGGACTGCATGTGAATCTTAACTGTGTATAAAAATTCAAGACCAGAAAAGCACCACAGGATTATATTATGCTTAAATTTAGTTCGGCGGTGGAGGTAATCATTGTGCGGTCCAAGTGTCGAAGGGAAATCTGCCACATGTTTCCAACCAATCCGCATTGGAACAGCGTTGCAAAATACGCGTTAGCCCAGCAGTGGGACATCTGCCGGCAGTTATTGGTATCACAGCAAGTAAATAAAAAAATAAGTATAATGTTATATTCTTTTCAATGACATCGTTGCCTTGTATCTTCTTTTTTTTATATTCGCCGGGAAGACAAATGCCAACTCCACCTGATAGTAAGTGGTAGTAGAGTCCAAACGCGACGACGGCCAGTACAGTCAGGAAGAATGTTCTGCACTAGCCGCCCCCGCCTTGCCGGCCCGCAAGATGCCTCTTCACGACTAGTATCTCTATTAGACCGACATCGACTCAAAAATAATTGTGTAACAAACGTCCAAACACATATAGCGCTATTTATAATAGTAATCAATTTATAATATTTCCTTTGATGAAGTTTATAGGGTTTTAAGGCTAACGATCAAATTCTCTATAAAAATATATTTTTTTAAATAAGTTTGTTATAATATAAAACGGCATTTTATAGATAACGCTACTTTTTAATACATTTTCCGCAAAATGCCATACCCCATGGTATCCTGGTATGTGGATGAAAAGGAGAGTTAAGTTCGATATGTGTCCTAAGCTGGAGAGAAATATTTGAACAAATTATATTCATTTCGTGGAACATCGAAAAACGGAAGGTATTTTCATAGATATATTTTAGAAATTCTTACTTATACTAGTGTTTATACGATTTATTATCCTTTGAACATATTAAACAAACCTTTATTGTGAAAGAATACTTGTGAGAACAATTTAAAAAAAATGTTCAACTTGCCAGATAATTTCAATTTTATTATTTTATCTTGAATTAGTTGACAATAAATTTATACTAATATTATAAATGCGAAAGCTCTGTCTGTTAGTCAGTTTTCACAGGTTTCACTGAATCGATTTTGATGAAATTTGGTAAGACGCAAGCTTGAACCCTAAGGAAGGACATCGGCTAGTTTTTTATAAGCTACATTGAATAATACACACATAAACACGTAAATACGCAATATATGTATTGTAAAAAAAGGAATTATTCAGTCTTGTATTACTTATTTAAACAAGTCTCTGAATGGTGAAATTTAATCTATAATCAACACAGACATTTGGTGAGAATCAGCAACAGATACTAAAATCCTTTGGTATTTGTAAACAAACGAATAGCTTTTCGACATTTAGAATATCACCCAAGCCAACAATTGTTAATTAAATCTCAGTATTTGTCAATTTGATTCCGGTCGGATAACGTGAATATTATGTAAATATTATGCCTTTACTTCGTCGAATAGTAAATGCTACTTTAAGAAGTAAAAACCACTTCTATGTTCAATGCCTCCGTGGCTACTAAGATGTTATGTCCCTTGTCCCTTTAATTTCATTAGCTGACTCTCCATATATACAGGCATCCAAGGTAACAGTCTGTCAGTTAATAAAAAAAAGACCTGCAAACGAACTTTTATATTGTCATTGAATAAAATATTTAACAACTCCAATGGTGTATGAATTAATATTTATTGTCAAAATGCGAAATCCTTATATAATATTATAGTATTTGTAACGCGGTTATTATAAAAAAAGTAAATTTTGATTTTAGAAAGAATAATTTGAAATTGTGATTTTGATTATTTTAAATTGTATTTTTGACTTGAATTCGTGTGTGAGAAATAAAACATGTCAAATCGAGCTAATTTTTTAATTCTTAAATACTACAAATATATAATCAGTTATTGGTTTATAAACGACAAGCTTGGAATAAAATACCTCAAATCTTAAAATAGCCAGCGAAATAAGTTATTATTGAGGTAGGTTTTTGTGCAAGGCCGTTCCCAACGTACCAAACACCAATTAATTATTCTCCCGCTTATAGCACTACCCTGTACTTTTGTGTTCTGGTTTGAAAGGTCAGTGAGTAAGAGAAAATACAGGCACAAGGGACATGACTTAGTTCTCAAGGTTGGCGGCACATTAGCGTTGTAAGGAATGGTTAATATTTTTATTATATCAGTAGAAGTGTATTTCAACCCTTGTCGGCTTGTCGGCAAAACCTCGTCGGCTATTATAATAACGATAGTTTTATTAATAAATTAATACAATACGGATGATTATCCGATCCGATAGATTTATTATAATTATAAAATAAATTTAACTAATCTAATAAATACTTACAGCAGTCACCAGAAGCACCAGAAGGAGAAAAAAGATCCTTGCCGCCATTTTGTCAAAAATTGGTTGACGGTTTCATATTCTTATTTCACGACATTTTGACCTGAAAAAAAAAGAACAAACATTAATGATTTATTTCAATTTCGAGACAGCAAAGCGTATATTTGAGAATTAATATAGAACTAATTTTATTAATTAATGCAATGTAGATGTCTTATTCAACACGGAAAAGAAATGATTTTATTCCGTTCTATTTTTTAATCAATGGGTTATAAACATTCGCCAACCGATCTTTTCGACTGTACAATTATAAGTGCTCGTATTTACACGCCCTGCGTATTTTTCCATGCCATTGTTTAAATATCTCGTAATATTTTTAAATTACTGGTCCGAATTGCAAAGTAGTAGTCAGAAAATATTCATGAACCGTTTAAAGTTATTATTTTATTTATTTTGATAATTATTCAATTTTGCGTCAATTCAACTAAGTTTTTTCTTTATTATTTTAACTAAAGTCAAATAAACACATCACAGTGCATGATCGTGAAACATAAGAAAGTGATAATATACGACATTGAATATAATAAACTTTGCATTCAAATAATATAGATATCAAAATAGCATTGCTTACATTTATAACATTCATCATTTTAAAGGAATTTTCTATTACAGATTTTATTTAATTTTGCATGTTACACATACCGTGTTAGTCAAATCTTTCAATTGAGTTTTAAATCAACTTGACAACTTGTTTATTTTTGGACATGGTTTGAATAGAAGATTGCTTTCGTTTCTTTTTTAATTTATTGTATTTTAATAACGATTAAGCATTCACCTCTAAAGCATTCACCTCAAAAGCCGAGATGGCCCTGTGGTAAGAACGCGTGAATCTTAACCGATGATCGTGGGTTCAAAACCGGGCAAGCACCACTGAATTTTCACGTGCTTAATTTGTGATTATAATTCATCTCGTGCTTTACGGTGAAGAAAAACATCGTGAGGAAACCTGCATGTGTCTAATTTCACTGAAGTTCTGCCACATGTGAATTCTACCAACCCGCATTGGAGCAGCGTGGTGGAATAAGCTCCAAACCTTCTAAAAAGAGGAGAGGACGCCTTTAGCCCAGCAGTGGCACATTCACAGGCTGTTACGGTACGGTTACGGTACATTTATAACATTCATGTAAGTTCTTACAGGATAGCATTTTTGTACATCCATGTCGAAATTCCTGACGAATAACTTTCCATGCATATCTTATAATACAATGAACGCGTAAAACAGTGGACGTCAGCCAAGTTCATAAACAATTGGGATGTAACTAAATACGTACTCGTATTTCTACTTTGTTGTTTCTTGCAGTGTATGTCGGTTTTAATTCCAAATATAAAAACATAGAATATAATACTTACAATATATATACGTAAGTTATTTATATAATAACATAATATAGATATATATATTTAACCACACTCAGATCTATTTGTTTCTCTGACCGTAACCGTATCGTAACAGCCTGTGAATATCCCACTGCTGGGCTAAAGGCCTGCTCTCCTCTTTTTGAGAAGGTTTGGAGCTTATTCTACCATGCGTGTTGGTAGAATACACAATTGGCAGAATTTCAGTGAAATTAGACTTATGCAGGTTTCCTCACGATGTTTTCCTTCACCGTAAAGTACGAGATGAATTATAATCACAAATTTATAATCACATGAAAATTCAGTGGTGCTTGCCCGGGTTTGAGCCCACGATCATCGGTTAAGATTCACGCGTTCTTACGACTGGGCCATCTCGGCTCAAGTTTCTCTGAGCTTGTGTTAAAGTAGATGCATAACTATAAGGTTTTTACAATCCTGCTTTGTTGTTGCAGTAAAATTAACTCGGATAAAATTCGATTATTTAGATAATCGAAGCTGAGATGGCCCAGTGGTATTTTAGTGGGTAAGAAGCGGGTAAGAAGAATCCCTCATAACCCAGTTCCCCCCCATGGGAGCTGGGTACTGAAGGTTTCCACTGCGTGAAAAAAAAAGTGGTAAGAACGCGTGAATCTTAACCGATGATCATGGTTCAAACCCGGGCAAGCACCACTGAATTTTCACGTGCTTAATTTGTGATTATAATTCATCTCGTGCTTTACGGTGAAGGAAAACATCGTGAGGAAACCTGCATGTGTTAATTTCACTGAGATTCTGCCACATATGTATTCCACCAACTCACACTGGAGCAGCGTGATGGAATAAGCTCCAAACCTTCTCCTCGCAAAATGGAGAGAGGAGGCCTTTAGCCGTTACGGTTTACAGATAGTCGAAGATTTACATTATTAAAAATTATCAATGATGATTGAATGGGATTGAGTTCTTAAATAAGTATACAAGATACAAAATTAAAAACAGCAATAAATAAAAATATTTTACAAATCAAGAGTGAATGGAATGGTGGATATAATGCTATTCAGATTCTCTGGACGAAAAATTAATCAACCCTTCTTTTTTTAACTAGACAAACTTTCAGATAAATATTATTATTAATATTCAACTGAAACTTTGCAATTTATGACATTATAATTTTTAAGTGTTATAATAATTTTAATAAGAAAGTTTATTTTCTAGCATTTATAGAACTTGGCATTTTATTTCTCATTTATGTTATGTATCCAAATATTAAGTGACAAAATTTTATAGTACTACTAATATTGCTTACGAGTCTGAGCCGAGATAAACAGATTACTTAGATCTTAACCAAAGATTTTGGGTTCAAATCTCAGCAAACTATAATGAAATTCCCGAGTGCTTGATTAAAGAAAACATTGCGAGGAAGGCTATAAGGAACAGACGATATTCCGCCACACATGGCATCAATCCACACTTCGAGGAGCAGTGAATAGAAGTTGAAGCTCAATCCTTCTTCTTAGAAACATTTATATATTGTTACTACTAACATTTGCACGGAAAATGAGTACATTTTTTGTATTTTATAATATTTTTATATAGGTAACCATACTTCACAGTTACACCCGCTTTAAATGTAAACTATTGATGTGATAAGCGTCAATTTCATGTTGCTTAATACTGAATTGTTAGAAATATTAGTAAAATAGAATATATAATTGATAGCAAAGCGTATAAATTTTAACATATTTGAACAACATTGGATAACGTAGTCAAACGGTCGTTTATCAAAAGCGACATGTAGACGTTATCAACTCAATGCAGTCACGTTAAAAAAACGAAATTGTTGAAACGGTTATGCAGCCTTAATTTTTTTTTACATTTGAATGAAGGATATTTTTTTGATTCTTTAACTGTATCTCCTGTAGGGGATGGAAAAGTGTCATTGGAAAATTATATGGATATTAGTCGTGATATTATAAATTCAAAATTGGTTTTGGTTGGTATTTCATTAATATCAAGGGTTGACATGATTTTTGATTCATCCATGTTAATTCATATGCTAGACTAGCATTAGATACTTTTTATCTTATCCTATTATATGATAGTTAAAAAAGTTTAGTATTAATAAATAATATAAATGCAAAAGTGTATTGATTTGTCTCTTTTCACAAAGTAAAGTAGCAACACTTAGTCTGCTTTTACACAGAGGTAGCTTATAATCAAAGTTTGACAAAGCTTACTTCTTATCTTGGAAAAACATACGAGACATAACCGCTGATAAAAACTCTTAAATATATATTTGCGAAAGTATGCTGTTCGTTCATCTGCAACGCAACAATTGATCAATGAACGTATTTGATTTGATCAATGTATGCATTGTTTTTTGTTGTAACGTTTTGTATTAAATATATTTAATATAATTGACGACTTTTCAGTCGTGTCGGATTGCCATCCCATCGAATTATGGGAGTTAGGGAATAGAGAGTGCACCTGTGTTTGCGCACACACTTGTGCACTATAATATCTCCTGCGTAGTTGGCTAATCTCTCTTGAGATTGACTGGCGTGACCGAAATCGGTCATTATTATTATTATTATTATATATTATACAAATTATCTTATTAAAGATTTATGATTTATTATCAAGACAATTATTGTGAACCGAATCAAACTGTGGATAATTATTGTCTTCGTATCACTTCGAAAACCTCTACCCTCATTAGTCAAAGGTATTTACCATGTCTGATGCGAGAAATAACTGTAATCTTAACAACATTCCGACATATATATATATATATGTCGGCGGCAGCGACGGCTGAGCGATAGAGCTGTCTTTGTCTATGTTTGGTGGTACGGGGTCCATCACGATATTGTATCAAAAATGAACTCGATGTAGGTATAACCAAAGATTTATTATTGCAAATCACAATCCACTATAATTAGGTATAGGTACTAGGTAGGTAAACCGACAGTTTCGCCTTGGAGGTGTGGACTGGTTGGTTTCTCAAACGCAAGTGTTTGTTACACAGTCCCCCCACTTTCCAACACGACTCTGTCCACGTGGCTTCAAAAACAAATGACGCCACCGCGTTTACCCATTACTACTATAATCAAGTCAACAACTTTATTAAAATTATTGTTTTTCCACGACATATATATATATATATATATATATATATATATATATATATATATATATATATATATATATAATAAAGGAACATAAACACGGGTAATGTTATAAATGCGAAAATGTATGTTAAAATGTCTATCTTTCGCGCAGCAACAGAGGGAAGTCGTGAGTAAAACTAGTATTCAATATTTTAATGTCCACGCCCAATCCCTTTATGCGGCGTATTTATAGTGAAGGCTAATATTTACATAGCGCGATCTATCACGAAAGTTCGGCGGGTAATATTTCACTGTAACAAATACCCCGTTTCGTTACGTAACACAATATTTGTAACTTTTTTTATTACCCATTGCAAATATCGTAACATTTTTCATATTGTTATGTTATGTAATTTTATTTATCTTTTAAATTGTTTATATTACCATTACGCTTTCTCTGTAGGAATAAGATTTGTTGTCAGAAAAAATTGTTTTATATATTAAAAACTAGCAAAATCCGAGAGTTCGCCTATTTCGAGAGCTTGTGACAAAAATCCTTCAAAATCTGCCATTCTGACGTATATATTTGAATTAGATACATAAATTATACCTTTCGAACTCCCAAGTAGCCATATTAAATATTAACGGAGCTGTTATATTGAAATCACTATCATTTTATTTACATACATACACTTCAATTTTATTTATCTGTATTTATATGTATATAATGACGTCATCTATTTTTACATTAATTAGCCTAAACCATAAAAACTTTCATGTTGTTAGTAACAATTTAAGAATATAAGACACCATTCCATAAATTTTTCGCATTTCATTCGGGTTATGACACGATCATACCACCTCGCTGACCGTCAGCTCGTGACCACGATACGTTCAACTGTCGAAACGTTGAACAAAATAAGCAAAACAACCTACACGTACTTTAATATAAAGCGCAGTGTCAAAAACATACAAACAGCTTATAAAGAATAAACATAATATATATACTAGTCGTGGAAAACGATATTGTTTACGTAAGAAGTTACCGATTTGACTATTGTAGTAAGAGTGATAAACACCGTGACGTCATTGTTATTGTAATATCAGCAAGTGGACTGTCGTATTGGAGAGTGAGTATCGTGAAGAGTTACTCGTCCAAAATGAAACTGTTAGTTTACCTAGTTAATTCTGTAATCAATATAGAATGAGTTTGATTATTATTACGGCATGAACCCTAAATTACATAACTAAGACGATGATGGCGCTATTGATCAGCCATCGCTGTAAAAATCTTGTAAAAATTTCTTTGATCAAAGTTTCTTTCGTGTTGAAATGAAATAAAACTAAACGACATCGATGCCGCACATGAAGTGACATGCACTATATGTATAAGACTTAAATAAAAATGCATAAGTAATGGATATTAAACGCTCCATTGCATGAAAGGTTTCTAAATACCTACCTATATGAAAAAGCACTGAATCACTGCAATTAGATATATTTTATCGGAAAGCGCTGCTTTGCTGCAGTTAAGTGGATATATATGAGAAAGCGCTGCTTCGCTGCAGTTACGTGGAAATAAATATATGAGAAAACGCTGTTTCGCTGTAGTTAGATGGACGAACATGGACAATCGCTGTCTCACTGTAGGTAGAATAACATGCATGATCTTTTGTATACCTATCTTTAACCGCTGAGTAAAAATTTATATTTGGAAACAGACAAATGGTAATTATTTTACTTCTCTGCCTCATTCATCATTCAAGTCAAGCAACAATAATACATATAAGCTTATTTTGGCGGGAAAATTATGAGCGGTGACACCTACCCAGAGTTGGCGAATATTAAAGATTAGTGTTTTAGTATGATGGTGTCTTTCTAACTAATTACGATCACAATAAACATACTCGATTGAGTGAAAGGAGCTGCGTAGGAGATATTACAGTAACTTATAAGTTCACCTCCTGTTCTTTCATCCACATACTATGATGGGACGGAAATAAAAAACGACTGAAAAATGTTAGGCATAGGGCCTTAGGCTTTGTAGAGTTATGGCAGTATCAGCACTGACGAGCATTTCGGTAGCATGCGCAAGCGATCCCGTGGCGCCCCTCGTAAAGACGGAAAGGGTACCGCTGATTTTTTTGTGGGTATTCCTATGTTCGGCGCACTCGGCGCTTTGGACACTGGTGAGTCCCACATAACCCCCACTGTTCCCGTGAGACAAATGCGTTTTTTCAGTGCAAAAAAAGTATCAGCACTGACAATCCAAAAAACATGATTCTGAGATGCTGCTGCGAATTTATTGACAGGAAAACCCAATAACTTTTTTTGGCCCAACTCTCAGGACTCCTGAGGGATTCTCAGAACATTCCGAACTGCATAATAAATACGAGAATTATATATATAATGTAACAAAGGATTTTTTTTCAGCTATTATATAATCATAAAGTGTGACATGGAAAGGTATGTAGTTATTAAAACTTTCCCGACAAAACCATTGTATTTCCCAATTTTCAAAATTATACCGCCACGTATCGATGCAGAGCTTAACCTAGCACCATTGATAACAATTCATTCAATAGCCAACGCATAATACAGAGACAGTATTTCCAAATATCGTTTGGCTACAACAGCGATAATAAACCGTGATAAATATTTAAAATATATACGTCCCACTTTTCACTATTGGCTTATATATATTTTTATTTTCGATTCTGGATTTGACTACTTTTATACTTTTTTCCCGATGTTTCAACAGAATTTCATATTTTTTATTTCGCTGAAAAACGCATTTACGCGTTTCCACCACATGAAGTGAAGTGTAGGGTATGTGGGACTCGACGTCGCCTGAAACTTGAGAGCACTGGAATACCCACTAAAAAACCAGCGGTATCCTCACCATTTCTTCAGGGGACGTCACGTAATCGCTTGTATGTGTATGTAGCTTTGCTGTGATGCCCTGACAGAGTTACATCTGTCATAACTGTGGTATAATAGATTATGTACACAACGAAATTTAAATCTTGAATACTGTTTGTTTTTCATAATAATATACAGTACTGGTTTCCATCCACGATTTCGCCGGCATGTGAGCGGGAGGTGGGTGTTGTTCAGGTGTTAGGTATGTTCTTTTTTGTACTGTGACAATGCGTATGCAAAATTTCATGATAATCGGTTGAAGTTAAGACGTGAAAGCGATAATATATAAAATAAAAAAATCACTTTCGCATTTCTAAATACTATTTAGGATTATAGCATATCTAATATCTAGTTTTTTAAATCGTTAATCGAAGTCAGATTAGTTCTTCTAAATGAATACATGTCCTCTCAAAGAGAATGTTTGGGTGCTTATTTCAACTAACTCCTCCAGTGCGGGTTAGTGGTTATACACGTGAGAGAATATCACCACGTGCAGATTTTCTCATGACGATTTCCTTCACCGCCATCCATGATATGAATTATAAACACAGATTACGCTTCCCGATCCGATTGTATATTTGCATTCGATTTATTCATGTGTTTACAATAACATGTGAATCCTAACTATATATATAGTTAGGATATACATGCACATGTAAATATACATGTGAAGGTCTTTAGGAATGCATCATTTCATCGTGAGATGAAATGCTACGTGTGTATTCACCAGTAGCATTGGAGCCGCGTGTTGGAATAAGCTTCAAGTGTATCAAGAGGAGCTCTTATCCCAGCAATGGGATATTTCGGGTTACTATTTCAATCCTGTTTTTATGAATTAAAAGAGATTACTTCAACAAAAAATAATCGCTGATCGATCGTAAGTGATACGCATAAAGTACATAAGTAATAATATATTCTATATTATCAGTTCATCGTAACTATTTTATCTAGATTATTCGACGCTACATCGTCGCTCATGTATAATTCCAAAGGCTATACTTGGAAACTTCTGAATTTTTAACACTAAGTGAGCCTCGTCTATACCCAAAGAGCGTGATTGAATGGCTGATTGATGGATATTTTTCCGAAATTTATTCATTAAATTCGAGAAATTCTCCAAATTACATTCATTCTGATTGAACGATTTAAATAAATCATTGAAATCAGAATGTCAAGTGTTATTTATACGTTCTTATTAGTAGGAATTATATATATTAATTATATAATATACCATATTATATAATAAATTTTTGCTACCTCGTTGGTCTTTTGTTTGTTTGTTTTAACAGTATCTAGTATAGGCCTTGGAAAATATATATGGCTTTGTCTGTTCTTGTGTCTTAAGTATTTCCAGCCGTGTCAGGTTTCGCAGTCTCATCGAATTATGAGAATGTGGAATTAGAGAGTCTAGTTATATATGCACACATACTTATTTGCAAATGATAATTACCAGGAATAAACGAAAACTATTTTAGAGAATACATTTTTAACATTCTAATATTAAGGTTTACGGTTTAAGAATTTATTTAAAAAAAAAGAATACAATTCACTTTAAATATTTGAGAAAACAAGATCAACAAACTTAAATATTATATTTTTTTATATAGGAAGGTGGACGAGCTTATAGTAAGTGATATATAGTGATAATAAGTGGTCACCAACGCTCATAGACATTGGCATCGTAAGAAATGTTAACCATCGCTTACATCACCAATACGCCACCAAACTTGGGAACTAAAATGTTATGTCTCTTGTGCCTGTAATTACACTGGCTCACTCACCCTTCAAACCGGAACACAACAATACCAAGTACTGCTGTTTTGCGGTAGAATATCTAATGTGTGGGTGGCACCTACCCAGACGAGCTTGCACAAAGCTCTACCAACAGTGTACAACACACGAGCGATAACACAAAAATAAACACAAAAATAACAAATTAAGCTGCTCACTTAAATTTTATGTAATATATTTTAATTAATCATATTAAAATAAATAATATTGTAAATTTATACCATGTTTCAAAAACTAGCCAGGTATTTGTTATCCCAGGAAAAGGTAGTGAAAGCTCAAAAACTGGATGAGTTACATTTAATTTCATAACAGAACTGGGATGGTAAGATTCATATAAAACATGATTTACACGTAGTTGATTTAAAATCAAACACCGTTAGAAAAATATACCATATGCAAAACTGCAGATTCGCAGTTTTATTTTTGAATATTTCAGTATGACAGCACCGGAATCCGCCATTTTGAATATTTAAACGTCACGCGCGATGTCGATTGTAACGATCGTTGATCATTTTAGATATTTGCTTTTAAAAAATAAAAACGATTAAACAGAGAATTTTATTGTCACTGAACGGATTAGATATTTATTTAAGGTAGGTACAATTTCAATGTCAAATTTGACTACAACATACTTCCGTATATGTTATCCAACGGCAATACGTTATCAGCGGATTGAATTAAAATTCCATCAGATGTTTGCAGAACTTTCTAGAACAAAATATGCGATTAACTAGAGACATTTGTATGTGCAACATCACTGTTGAAATTGCCATATAAAATTTTATTTCATTTTCTATAGTCTATTCCAATAGATGAATCTAGAACTATTTATAGTAAATAATATAACCGAGTCATTAGCAAATCGCCTGAATAAATAGTTTGCGAAAAATGCGATTTTTATAATTTCTAAATCGAATTTAAGTGCAACATTTTATATGTAACGATTGAATGAGACGCATATTTTTTAGTTTAGTCACGTATATTTATTTTATCAAATTAACTTTCTTTATTATTTAAAAATTTATTTAAGGTTAAATTCAGAACTCTATCTGATGGATCCAAAACGGATTTCCGATAATTTCAATATGCCAGCGAAGAGGTTTAACAAAAGTCGTCACGCGAGGTCTATTTAAATCAATATATTTTCACGTCAACGTTGAAAATTGTTAAAGAGTTTTTAAAAATTTTAACATGTTTATAAAAAGAAGAGAATACGCCTTATATAATTAGAAACTAACTCGGAAGATGTTTACGCCCTATTAAAAACAAACCACTTGGAACTGAAAATGTTAGTACTCGGCTTTACATTCAATTTGATGTATTTAATATACCTATTGGATTAAAAATATTTTTATCATCATCATCATTTCTTTGTAAATAAATATAATTAAATAGCCTTACACAAATCCGTAACAGCCCGTGAATGTCCCACTGCTGGGCTAAAGGCCTCCTCTCCTCTTTTTGAGGAGAAGGTTTGGAGCTTATTCCACCACGCTGCTCCAATGCGGGTTGGTAGAACACCTCAGTACACAAATCAGTTTTTGTTAATTTTAGATTCATTATAAATTCGCAAATTTAAATCACAGAGAATTTATTTTTAAAAATAGAATAAACATAATATAAACTTTCGATTTAATGTAACAACGAAAATATATAAAAAAAGCAGAGCTGTAAGAACTCATTTCGTATCTCACTGTTATTTAATTTTTACTGGTGGTAGAACTTTGTGCAAGTTCGTCTGAGTAGGTACCACCCACTCAACACATATTCTACCGCAAAACAGCAGTACTTGTTATTGTTGTGTTCCGTTTTGAAGAGTGATTGCGCCAGTGTAATTACAGGCACAAGGGACATAACATCTTAGTTCCCAAGGTTGGTGGCGCATTGGTGATATAAGCGATGGTTAAAATTTTTTACAATACCAATGTCTATCGTTGCTGACCTCTTACCATCAGGTGACCCACATGCTCGTCCGCCTACCTATACTATAAAAAAAATTTACATTGATCTGCTATTTTGACGCTAATATTATTTAAATTTTATTATTAGAGGAATAAAAGTCGCATATCACTTTCTGACTTTACAAAATCGTTTTCTGCGTCGAATTTCGATTTTTTTTCTTACAGAATACGGGTTCAAGAACATTGATTATGCAAACGGTTGATTTATGTTTCTTCAAAATTCGTTTCATGTTGTGTAGAGAGATGCATCGTGAAGATACTACTGCTGTAAAAATTCTAATTAATTAATATACTGATAAACTTAAGTATTTAGTTTATTACGAGCTTTTACTTAACAATATTTGTTTGTATGTTTAAGTCAGGTTAACCCGTTGATCGTATCCTACTGGTTTGATATTTTATATACTGGTGCAGGTTCGTTAAAAATGCATTTTTATCAGTAAGCATATCTTATTCAACACCTAGCTTTGGCTCCAGAAGAAGGAATTCCTCAATGGTCTATAGCATAGACCCGATATTTAGTATATAACTCACTCACTTGGTGGTAGGACTTCGTGCGAGCCTGTCTGAGTTGGTACCACACATCCATCACATATTCTACCAAAATCAGTCATAATAATTAGTATTGTTGTGTTCCAGTTTAAAGGGTGAGTGAGCCAGTGTAATTACAGGCACAAGGGGAGGAGCAGCTACAAAATTATATTTTTTCATCCAATAGGTATTAAATGCCAGCACATTATAACAAAAATAAGAATTTGTCTATGGATCAAAGATATACACTACAATACTATTAATATAATTGTAACATAGTAGTAGATTAAACTTCGAATTTAACTCGTCTCTAAGGGTATATATTCACTGTGCCGCACCACGCTCTTTCAAAAGCGGTCCACGCAACTAGTCCTATAGTGGATTAATTACCTTGGAGTGTGCAATAAAGAATACTGATGGGGTGTCGGTGTTTGGGAAAACTTAAAGCGTTGTCGTACATCTCAATTAAAGCAGTTGAACAATGAAGCATATTTGGTGCGTCATAGAGGATACGCACTTAAACAGAGACCTCTGATATCAGCTCTCTAGATGTAGCTCTAGATGTACTTATGTCAAGTAACGATTGCCACAGTTCGATGTAAGAGTACGGAATCAATAGTTCAAGTGCTTCTTTCCAATCGTTTGTACGAAGGCGAAGTTTGTCAAGTTTCAGAACGAGCAAACAACGACGAGTATTTCTAACTTCCACTCCTGTATCCTTATTTTGATTGATGTTTATTTGTTTCTCTCAATTGGAAATATACGAGGTATAAATTTTTGTAATACTCTTACAAATACATAAAAAAAGTAAAGTAACAGCCTGTTAATGACGCACTGCTGGGCTAAGGCCTAATCTCCCTTTTCAGGAGAAGGTTTGGAGCTTATTCCACCACGCTGCTCCAATGTGTGTTGGTAGAATACACATGTGGCATAATTTCAATGAAATTTGACGCATGCTGGTTTCCTCACGATGTTTTCCTTCTTCCTGCCTTCACCGTCAAGCACGAGATGAATTATAAACACAAATTAAGCACATGAAAATTCAGTGGTGCTTGCCCGGGCTTGAACCCACGATCATCGGTTAATATTCACGCGTTCTAACCACTAGGCCATCTCGGTTTTTTTATATCGCTTCTCGGCCTTTTCGCTTAGATCAAAGTGTGTTGTGATCTTTTCAGCTTACAAATACATATAGACACTTTTTTTAATGATCTGGACAAACGTGTTATTTTGGTGTTTTTTTTTTTTGTTATTTTTAATGTTTGATTTTTTATATGCCTGCTTATTTTTTTATTTCCAGCCAGTTCATATATAAAAACATATTTAAAAGGAAGATTTTATTTAGCTATTCGGATCAAATTTTAAGAAAGAGTATGTAATTTAACTTCAGGTTTATTCAACATATATAATAATAATAATAATATATAATTATTCAACATATAATTCAATCAACAGCCAATCGTTGTCCACTGCTGAACATAGGCCTCTCCCAAGGTGCGCCAAAGCTCCCTGTCCTCCGCCTTCCGCATCCAGTTGGTGCCCGCCACCTTCTTAAGGTCGTCGGTCCACCTGGCTGGAGGGCGCCCTACGCTGCGCTTGCCGATTCGCGGTCTCCACTCTAGGACTCGTCTGCTCCAACGGCCATCGGTCCTACGACATACGTGACCAGCCCACTGCCACTTCAGCCTGCTAATTTTGCAAGCTATGTCGGTGACTCGGGTTCTTTTCCGGATAATCTCATTTCTGATCTTATCCTTCAAAGATACTCCGAGCATAGCTCGCTCCATAGCACGCTGAGCGACTTTGAATTTGTGGACTAGTCCCGCAGTTAGTGTCCACGTTTCGGCACCGTATGTCATGGCAGGTAAGACGCATTGGTTGAAGACTTTCGTCTTCAAACATTGCGGTATAGACGACTTGAGGACTTGACGAAGGTTGCCAAATGCTGCCCATCCCAAGCGAATTCTTCGATCGGCTTCCTTCTCGAAGTTGTTCCTACCGACTTGTATTATCTGTCCTAGGTAGGTATATTCACTAACAACTTCGAGAGGTTTCCCCTCGACGTATATCGGTCCCGGCACGACATGCCTATTGAACATGACCTTGGTCTTGTCCAAGTTCATACCGAGACCGACACACCGGGAAGACTCGCCTAGGCTACGCAGCATTCCGGTGAGTTGTTCCAGCGACTCTGCTATGATGACGATATCGTCGGCAAATCGAAGGTGTGAGATGTACTCGCCGTTTACATTGACTCCATACCTAGTCCAATCCAGCGTTTTGAAAACGTCTTCCAACGCGTTGGTGAACAGTTTCGGGGATATTACATCCCCCTGTCTCACCCCTCTGCGCAGTTGGATCGCCTTCGTCTTACAGTCCTGGATGTGGACAGTCATTGTAGCGGCGTTGTACAGACATCTCAGTACCTCGATATATCTCCAATCGATATGACATCTCTGCAATGAGTCGAGCACTGCCCAGGTTTCGATGGAGTCGAAGGCTTTCTCGTAGTCCACAAATGCCATACACAGCGGCTGATTGTACTCTTCGGTCTTCTGCACAATCTGCCGAACAGTATGGATGTGGTCCACGGTGCTGTAGCCTGATCGAAAGCCGGCTTGCTCTGGGGGCTGGAACTCGTCAAGTCGTCTGGCGAGACGGTTCGTGACGACTCTTGAGAACAGCTTATACACGTGACTCAGGAGGGAGATTGGTCTGTAGTTTTTCAAGAGGGTTTTATCACCTTTCTTGAAAAACAATACCACAATTTGTTGTTTTTAAGCTGTTCTAGAGCCGCCCTAATCTCTCCTTGGTCAACGACCGGGAGCTCCTCGGAGTAATGGCGCATAAGAGGGGCGTGCTGGTCATCAATACTGATTCCCACGGGTTTATCCGATCTTGAAGAGAACAACTGCCCATAAAACCTCTCTACTTCTCCGATAATCTCAGGCCTAGAGGTAACGACCCCACCATTTTCAGTTTTAAGTTTTGTCAGACGCGGCCTCCCAAACTTGCGAGCGAACACTTTCGATCCCCGATTTTGCTCAATCGCAGCCTTGATGGCACGGGTATTGGAGCGTCGGAGATCGCGTCGCGTCAGCGTTTTTATTGTTCGGTTTAAGGCCTTATCTGACAAAAACGATGGTAGTTCTCGTCGTTTTCTCATGAGCTCGAGTGTCTCAGCAGAGAGTTTTGGTGCGTTGTCTCTTCTCTGTGGCGGAAAACACTTGCGGGATGTGTTTTGCAGTATTTTGACCAGCGTGTCGGTTCTCTCATCAATGCTGCTTATGGTTTCCAACGCGGTGAATTGATTTTGAAGTTCCATTTGGAACTTTTCGGAGCCTTGAGCAGCTTGGAGCATGGTAGGTCGGAGAGTAGACCTCATCATTCACGATCTTTCGGCTTTTAAGTTGATATTTAGAGTGCCTCGAACCGAGCGGTGATCACTTCCGGTATTAAACCTGTTGATCACTGAAACATCTCTAAATATGTGCCTTTTATTCGAAATGATAAAGTCTATCTCGTTCCTTGTCACGTTATCGGGGCTTCGCCAGGTCCACCTCCTCTGAGGCTTCTTTTGAAAGAAAGAATTCATCAAAAAAAGCCCCTGCGCTTCGAGAAAGTTTACCAGCATTTGCCCCCTGTGATTTCTGCAGCCCAAGCCGTAAGGTCCGACTTTCGATTCACCGCTATCTTGTACTCCCACTTTAGCATTAAAGTCTCCCATAACAACATTGTAGTGGGCCCTCGAGGTGTCGTTGAGGGCCTTTGCGATGTCCTCGTACATCGCTTCGACCACATCATCAGAGTATGTCGAAGTTGGCGCATATACCTGTACAACCTTCAGGGAGTACCTGTCGGAAAGTTTTAGGACAAGGTACGCTACCCGGTTCGACACACTACTGATTTCCACAATGCTGCTAATGAGATCCTTTTTGACTAGAAAACCGACACCACCCTGGGAGAGGTTATCACCTTCGCGGAAGTAGAGTAAGTTACCGGACTCTAGAGTTATCGTGTCCTCCCCCTGTCTTCGGACTTCAGATAACCCCAGTATATGCCAGTTTATATGACTTAACTCTACTTCTAATTCGGCGAGGTGATGGTCCAGCCTCATCGAGCGTCCATTATACGTTGCCATGTTCAGTCGTTAGCCTGCCGTGAACCGGTGATTCTTAGCACCCCCTGCACTGCCGATACCGCGACCGCTACCTTGGTCGGGCCTAGCGGGCTTGCCGGTAACTGGGGGCCTTTTTTTGGGCGCATCTGCCATTTAGGGAGGGGTTTGCCCATACTCGCCGCGCTGGGCAGGCGTGTTGGCGAGCGCAGTAGGGGGTAAGATGTTTATGGGAGGGGGGACGCTGCTGCCCATCCCCCCTTTTCCCCGTCCCTCAGTCGCCTCTTACGACACCCACGGGATGAGATTGGGGGAGTACTATTCATATAATTGCAAAATACTATTATATGTTAGGGGAAAATTTTGCAATATTTAATTTGGATAAAAGTTAAATAAAAATATATATAGCATCTGAGATTCAAAATACCTTGCACTTTTAGCTACACTTACACTCACTCACCCTTTTAATGTAATACACAACAATGCAGCAGGATTATGATGAAGGCACTATAACTGATTGGTATCGAAATAAACAAGTCTATACCAACACTTGCAACACTGTTTCACAAAACTGCCTAAACTTTAAACCATAAATATAACCTTTCTAAGATTGTCAAAGCTATTGTCATTATATAAATGTTTATTTTTTGCTACATAGATGACATTACTTTTTACTATAATACAATAATAGATGACATTACTTTTTATTTAAATCACGTTTATGTTAGTATCACACCAAATGTATATTGACGCTTTACAAGTTACATACCTTCAACTAAAATAAAAAAATTAAAATTTGTAAAAAAATAGAAATATTAAAATTTGGTCCTTAGAGCCGTATCAAGTCAGAACAGAGAGAAACGACTTATCTTTAGTCCGTCATTTTTATTACGATAAAAAACCCATAAACCGCAAAACCCATTAGACTATCGTTATAATACATTATTATTTACTAAACAATCTCGTTTAACCCCTCGTACTTGAACGATGGGTTATCATTTTAGATAAGGTTTATCAAGACAAATAAAATTTGCAAAAATTATACATGAAAATCCACTAAAATATTTAGATAAATTTGTTTGCTAGAGATATTCGCATTTACCTTAGATAAATAACTGAGGATTGTTTGAAGTATTTATTTCAAACAATACCCACAAACATCCTATTGCTGGACTAGACCGAATCTCCATTGGATTTCAAGCTAATTCAACCACGCTGCTGTAAGGGCTTTAACTGGCGGTAGGGCCTTATGCAGGCCCGACTGGGTGGGTACCACCCACCCACTCATCAGATATTCTGCCGCTAAAAAGCAATACTTAGTATTGTTGCGTTCCGGTTTGAAGAATGAATGAGCCAATGTAACTAAAGGCACAAGGGACATAAAATTCCCAAGGTTGGTGGCACATTGGCGAGATAAGGAATGGTTATTATTTCTTACCTCGCCAATGTCTATGGGCGGCAATTGGGCCACCTGATGATAAGTGGTCCACCACTTACTGTTTGTTTTCTTTCAATGCCAAGAGTTAAGGAATTATAAGCACAAATTAAGTACATGAAAATTCAGAGCTTGTCGGGTTTGAACTCGCAATAATCATTAAGATTCATGAGATCTAACTAATGAAATGAATAATGTTGTTTGATAAGATAATAAATAGCAAGGAGTCTACACACTAAACTCGTTCTTTCGACACAGAACGGCGTCGTCGGATTAGATAAGCTTCACATTTCGTTAGCAGTTGGAAAACCTTATCGGCGGCAAGAAATATGCAATTTCTTTCTTCCTTCGAGTTTCTTCTTGCAAATGAGCGGGTACTCAAGTCGACGGTAGCACGAGCAGGCGGGCGCAAGTCAAGCTAGATGTTGCTGAAAGATGACCGAAAAAGCCTTGCAGCGACACCTAGTTGCAAGCCTTGCAGCTGTTCCGGCGGGTGGCAAGGTTTGGTGTGTGGACTCTTGTACAATGCAAGTGAATTACCAAATAAATAGAAGTAATTCCATGTTATCGGTAATAGCTGTTGAAACAGATGTTTATGATACTCAGTTTAAATGCCTCGATGGTCTAGTGTTTACATTAGAAGGCTTCAGATCGAATGTAAGTATACTTTACAAATAATTTTGACAATAGAATAGCCGTGAAAATAGAGCTTCTGAAGGCGGGTGGTACACCGATCCTCAGGGCTCTTCAGAGGCTTTTTAACTCCGTCATTGCCAAAGGTCAAACGCCAAAAGCATGGCACAGAGGTGTGGTGGTACTTTTCTTTAAGAAGGGTGATAAAACCCTTCTGAAGAATTACAGGCCCATCTCACTGCTGAGTCATGTTTACAAGTTGTTTTCGAGAGTCATTACGAATCGTCTCGAGCAAAGGCTTGACGACTTCCAGCCACCCGAACAAGCCGGATTCCGGAAAGGCTTTAGCACCATAGACCACATACATACGCTGCGGCAAGTTATACAGAAGACTGAGGAGTATAACCAGCCACTTTGCTTAGCGTTTGTGGACTATGAGAAAGCCTTTGATTCGATCGAAACCTGGGCCGTGCTGAATTCTCTTCAAAGGTGCCAAATTGATTATCGGTATATCAGGGTGTTAAAGTGCTTGTACGAGAACGCCACCATGTCGATCCGACTCCAGGATCAGAACTCAAAACCTATCCAACTGCAGAGAGGTGTAAGACAGGGAGACGTGATATCTCCGAAACTGTTTACCGCTGCATTGGAAGATGTTTTCAAGCTTCTGGACTGGAACGGACTTGGCATCAATATTAACGGCGAGTACATCACTCATCTTCGATTTGCCGATGACATTGTAATTATGGCTGAGACCTTGGAAGACCTCGGCACTATGCTCGATGACCTCAGCAGGGTTTCCCAACAAGTGGGTCTAAAAATGAACATGGACAAGACGAAAATCATGTCGAACATCCATGTTGCACCCACTCAAGTCAAGGTTGGAAATTCTGCACTCGAAGTTGTAGACAACTATGTCTACCTAGGTCAGACCATCCAACTAGGTAGGTCCAACTTCGAGAAAGAGGTCAATCGTCGAATTCAACTCGGCTGGGCAGCGTTCGGGAAGCTACACGATATCTTCTCATCCCAAATACCGCAGTGTCTCAAGTCGAAAGTCTTCGACCAGTGTGTGTTGCCAGTGATGACTTATGGATCAGAGACGTGGTCGCTCACAATGGGCCTCATAAGAAGGCTCAAGGTCACTCAAAGGGCAATGGAGAGGGCTATGCTCGGAGTTTCTCTGCGAGATCGAATCAGAAATGATGAAATCCGCAGGCGAACCAAAGTAACCGACATAGCCCGAAGAATTGCTAAATTGAAGTGGCAGTGGGCGGGGCACATTGCTCGCAGAACCGACAGTCGCTGGGGCAGGAAGGTTCTCGAGTGGCGACCACGAACCGGAAGACGCAGCGTGGGCAGGCCCCCTACAAGGTGGACCGACGACTTAGAACGAGTCGCGGGAAGCCGTTGGATGCGGGCAGCGCAAGATCGGCCAACGTGGAAATCCTTGGGGGAGGCCTTTGTCCAGCAGTGGACGTCTTTCGGCTGATGATGATGATAGCCGTACATTTCGATGTTTCAAATCTACGGCGATTCCGGTGACGGCCACACTTTTCTGTTACTTATTTTTACTTATTCTTCATTTTTATCTTATTTATAATAAATATAAATAATTTAAGTTTTTTCTATCGCAACATTAGTAATTGATTACTGCAATATTTTTTTATTGTATACTTTAAATCACACATGTATATCACACGCACACAAACGCAACAAATATTTACATTACCTCGTACAGATTACGTTATATTAGTATTACTAAAATTGTAATTAACTCACCTCCGATTTCAAATAAAACTGTTCGTCTCGTGGATGAGGTGTGAGAATAATACAGGTCTCTGGCCTAGTACATGGGATCTTGCAAACAGTGTATACCAACCTTTTTAATATAAATACAGTATGTTTTGCGACCGAAACACAATAAACCGGCGTTATTCTTTGCTCAAATATTAATATAAAAGTTACAATAATACGATTTGAAATCCGAACCACAATATCAGAATATCGGTTTTAACGATTCCCTCTAACATAACCGTTATCATACATTTGCATTAAATAATATTGAAATGGCAATTCTAATTGCTTTTACTGGCTCTATATGATCGGGCCATTACAATAGCAGAATTTGAAAACATAGTTTGTAAACGAAAATTCAGTGGCTTACAAACTATTATTTAGTATTTCGCTTATTGACTTATGTTTTGTTTGAAAATTTGTTTGAAACTCAACATATTTTACCTGCCTTATAATTTTATGTCTTGGACGCGTGAGAGAGCATCGCGTGTCCGGTTTCAGACGGCAACTGGGATTATTCGAGGAGAGCGGATCATATTATCATTGCATATATATAATAATACTATTGTTATTTATATATACATATATAATTTACATACACGTTGTTAAATTCGGACGTGAGATTCGTATCTCATTACAAACACAAAGTTATCGTTTGTGAGAATACTCGTCCACATAAATACACAAATACAACGTAATATTTTTGAAATAACGCAATCGAATATTTCAATAAACAAAAACAGGCACCTCTAAAAAGGCAATTTCAATAATTCGTACTTGTTCAAATCGGTACCATTAACGGTTGAACCCTTGCACCTTGGATTAATAGTGCAAAACTTATATTAATGATATAACACCTCATCTCAATGTACCACCAGCAGAGGTACTGGTAACATGAGGGCTGGTTAATTTTTTGGTCAGAGAGTGAAAATTGCTAATCAAAGGGGAAATGCAGCTAGTACCATTCCACGCGGTCTCGATTTGTACAGTAGCTATTTTTAATCATAGTAATTTCTATACATCCTTAATGTAAATATTTTCTGTTAATAACTATCTAAATATTCATCTACAGATTTAGATATATAATTAACTAAGAAAATAAAAGTGTAAAGTTTGTACCACAAACATTTAAATATAGAATACACAATATTAAATATTTTACTATAAGTTATCGTGTTAAGAGCACAAATTAATTAATTTAATTCGTTCCGTCCAAGATCCGTTTCATCCCAACCTGGGGTGTTAACAGCGCAGTTATCCCTCGTGATAATGCTTACAATTAATTGTGGCGCTGTTTCGGTTAGTTTCTATTTAATATTTTGGGTTTTGCGATAGAAAAATCAATAAAAACACCTAATTTGTGCATAGAATGTCAACATTGGGTGCAGTCAATCATTGACCTTGATTTTGATGGATGGCTCAAATACACAATAAAAATATTCTTCATTCAGGTAGCTTCAAAAATACTTTTGAATCGTCATGATACAGTATTAAATTATATTTTTTTCGGAATGTAGTTTATACTGAGAAGATTTTATAAAAACTGTCACCAGACAATATTAAACAAGAGCAAGATAAATAACTCAATACCTTGTAAAGACATACATGATATATTAGCAACAAATCGTTAATCAGAAATTTTCAAACGAACGGTTACATCCCAATAATTCACAAAATGTGTTCGACTTTAAACAATACATGCCGGATGACCAATCACAGAGCTGGACGGCAGCCAAAGTGTAGCGCCATCTGTTATCGAATAGCTGCGATTGATATAGTTAATGTGCAAGGACATGTAGGACATACAATTATTACTAGTTAATACACAAATTGACTTGTATTTGTGTATCCTCATCTAATTTGCGAGATAATCTCGTTCCCTGTTTTAATTCCTGTTTTGTTTGAATATTTAATGCCTAATTTCATCTGATAGACTCCAGAGATTACTCATATTGTTTTCAACTTTAATAGAGATGGTTTAATTATGTTATGAAATAGACAAGCAAATAGTTCACTGAATGGTAAAGACGTCTATGGATAAGCAGTATTGACAATAATACAAAAAGTATAATCAACACGAAGGCGTGACCAAGTAAGTTACTTAGAATTGACCTTGGTATACTCTTTGGACGTGTAATTATATCTAAACAATCTCTGTTTTTTTTTGGAATATAAAAACTTGCTATTAGCAGCATAAACAATTGGAGAGTGGTACCAACTCGAACAAGTCAATTAAAAGACTTAACTCAAAATACATATCATGCTAAGCAATTTACAGCAACTATGAATTTCGTTATTGTACCAGTTAGATACAAATACATTAATTATAAATTTTCTCTAATTATCTCTCAGATAAATTAATTGTAAATAATGTTTATATATTGATCTATAATAATTAAATATAATATTTAATTATATACCCAAACTATAACAAAGAACCACAACTCATAACCATCTCGTTTTGTGAGAAACAAATCAGTACTTCAGTGATATATAAACCATATAAGCCGAATGGCCAATCAGAGAGCTGGAAACCAGCCAAAGTGCAGCGCCATCTGTTATCGAGTAGCGGTGATTGATATAGCTAATGCGTTGCTGTGACGTTGTACGACATGAGATCGTTAGCGGTTACAAACGTGGAACAAATACGATAATTGTTTTATTTGCTTTGTACAGATTAATGAGTTAAAATGATATATTAATGATTTTTATGTTTATCGAGAATAGAAATATTGCGGTAGTCTTTGGGGAGCAATATATAAAAACATAGCAATAGATAAAAAAACAGTCTCATTTATATTCATATAAAATGTTTGCGATGGGTGGTAATATAATACACTTTTTATAAAAGCTTTTATAGAGATTAAAAATAAACATAGAGTATGTAAATCTCGTTACTTAATTTTAATTTATCTTCAAACGTTCTTGAGAGAAAACAACAATAAGATACATGCATATTTGTTTAAATAAAAAGGGTTAGGAAAAACACTACAAATGGTCTCTCAGCCGGGCAAATACCTCCTTCTCCTGTTGAGGACCAAAATTAGATTTTATCCTCAAAATAAATATCATGCTAAGCAATTTACGGATGATACACATGAGTTTCCTAATTCTCCGTCGAGCACGAGATAATTTAAAGTAATCACTAATCTACCTAACGATGAGTAAATGTGTACCTAAGCAAATTCCGTACACAAGGTAAGTAATGACTTACATTATTATTATCTGAGTCAAAAGTGTGTAAAACTGCACGGTTTCGTGTACTTTATGATGGAGTCGTGACTTGGCACAAGGCGGGGTCACACACTCGACGCGAGCGTGTTATGGAATACGTCGTGTCGTTATAATTTTAGACGAGGCCTTTTTTAGACGAGTTCTAGCTGCGACTTTATTAACGTAGTTTGAACATCGAATTCAACTGCATACAATTTATCTTCCATGAATAAAATCAATAGATACAACGAATACCAGAGACAAATGGTATTTTATCTGCACACATTGTCTGTCGCAGTTTGTGTTATTAAATGACACTATTACTACAACACTTCTAACAGCAATACCCTTTCAATAGAACACGGACATACAAAGTACTGATATTTAACGGTAGAATAACTGTAATAACGTACAGTACAGTACAGTAACAGCCTTTTAATGTCCCACTGCTGGGCTAAGGCCTCCTCTCCCTTTTTGAGAAGAAGCTTTAGAGCTTATTCCACTACGCTGCTGTAATGCGGGTTGGTAGAATACACATGTGGCAGAATTTCAGTGAAATTAGACACATGCAGGTTTCCTCACGATGTTTTCCTTCACCGTAAAGCACGAGATGCATTATAATCACAAATTAAGCACATGAAAATTCAGTGGTGCTTGCCCGGGTTTGAACCCACCATCATCGGTTAAGATTCACGCGTTCTAACCACTAGGCCATCTCGGCTGTAATAACGTGCAAATGTTAATTTAAAAGCCCCTAAAAGTATTTTAATTCAATTAAATTCTTTTGTTTGATTTTATTAATGGTAATGTTCAAGCTTTTATATAAATTGATTGATGAGTCCAAACGTTTGATATCATCAAACCGCCAGACAACCATTACTAAAATATAAATATATCCACGCCGATATAATTCGTGCAATAGCTATTTTTAACATTAGCAATACAAGATATTTTGATAAATAAATTTGGTAATGGTAATGGCCTTTGAATGTCCCACTGCTGGGCTAAAGCCTCCTCTCCCTTTTTGAGAAGAAGGTTTTGGAGCTTATTCCACCAGGCTGCTCCGATGCAGGTTGGTGGAATACACATGTGACACATGCAGGTTTCCTCACGATGTTTTCCTTCACCGTAAAGAGGTAAGTATTAAATAAAATCAATTTATATAATAAATATTCAGTATTGCAATTGTTACAAAAATTGCGGTAATATTTGAATCAACAACTTGTTAGATGGCTTCCACCGTGTATTAATTAAGAAAGTAACTTCAGATTGAATAAATGCATCATAATAAATTTTAGACAGTTACTCGGGCGTATAATTCAATTGACAGTGAATGTCCGTTCTAGCTTGCACCCCGATACCTATAAACGACTGTACAAACTCAAGTCTTATTATTAGCAAAATACAAATTGAATCTCTTTATTTTTGTTAACTTATTATCTAACTTATTATTAAGTAAATTACAAAAGAAATCAGTTCGATAAGAGCCAATTCATACCAAGCCAAATATGTGTATGAATAACCATTGCAAAGTTTCCCAATGGCAATCCTGTTATCAATGTCAGTAATGTCATTGCTCACTATCAGTTTGTACCTTCAAAAACGTGGATTTAATCTTCTTAATTACAAGCTGTAATTTAGTTTCACGTGCAGTCCCAGTTTGTGTCTAATCAAATCTCAAAATTTATTGTGATTGAGCTTCAGAATTTTGCACACACGTTTGTTTGACGTAACAATGCACGATAAACTTTATGCCGCTATTTTAAATCAAACACAAACGCCGCAACGTGGCAATCATTACCATAGTATAGATACTAACATAGATGTTATGAGTATCAAATGACCCTTTCATTTGACAGCCATAAAAGATAAACACAAAAACAGCCATAAAAATAATTTCATTAGATAAAAGGAATGCGACGCGATTAGCAAAGTGACGTCATATTATAACCTACAATATTAAAAAGTAAGAAATAATTAACACTAAAAATGAATGAACACAAACTTTGATATTATAAAAGAGTGCGTCACGTCTATTTATTTAATGTCAAATATTCTAAGAGATCACCCAATTCATAAAATCGAAAATAGTTTTACCGCTCCCGCTTATTACCATATGTTCTTCCTCCCGAGCGAAGGTGAGTCGCAAACTGTCATGATCATCAATCATCCAACTCATTATTTATTTCATACATATTCTTCATCATTGTTTCGGTTAAATCGTGTGTATATTTTACAGTCTAGTCTAGAGCGATCCTTTTACCAAATTGTATTTTGATACCTAAAAACATTTTTGGTAATCATATTTTATATAGCAGTATATTAATTATTTTTCTTCGAAGTTAAATCCAAGTAAATCAAGGGCCGTATATGGTTGTAATGATGATGATGTCCTTCTGACCCACTTCAGCCACGGCGGCAAATCTCAAGAGAGATTAGCCAGCGCGGGACATATTTTTTGTGCACAAGTGTGTGCGCAAACACAGGTTATCTTTTTTATTTCCTCACCCTCATAAGCTGGTGAGACATAATCTGATATGACCGGAAAGAGTTCAGGCTCAAAACCAAATTCTTATCGTACTTTTCCCAGGCACGGGAGTGTACCCGCTTCTAACTTCTAGTCATCGGGCTGCTACTGAGAATCTTCGACAAAAAAACTCGATAACTTTTTAATGGCCCAACTTGGGGGGTTGAAACCAGGACATCGGGATTGGCAGCCTTATGTCTAGCTACTGGACCAACGAGGCAATTAACGGTTATAACGAATGATAAAAATATTGATTTTCGACCGAAGTGGTCAATCTTAAAAACTAGTAAAAGAATGCGCAAACAAAGGTCTATTTCCTCACTTCCATAATCTGATGGCACATGACCAACGACTCCATTGTATTAACTCTAGACTGGTATTGAAACTTTTTTGGCTGAAAAACTTAATATTTTTTTAATTGCCAACTTTTAAAAATCTACGCAGTTCCCAACCTATAGTTAGGAACGTACTGGTAAGTAGATCCCAACACCCTTTTAGAATATAAATTTCCACTAAGACATACGATTCTACGAAGAGTCTTCTATGCGTATAACCTCAAAATACTGTTCACATAAATTACAGATAAACTAAATATTATAAGCAAATGCATTTCTAGAAGATGGACGCCACTGCATAAGATTAATTATTGCAACAGCAGTTGGAGACTTCAGTTGCCACACGCCTTGTCCTTTTAAGTTCATCTCCAAACTTCTGGCTTAAATACATGTATTGCATATACTCCTACTTCAACGGCTTCGTGTTGATAACTTTGCGTGAAAACTTCTTGAACAATATTAATAGGACCTAATTTTTCATATCCTTGCCTTTTTGCCTAACTGTTTTATTGTTGCTAAATGGTTATAACAACTTACTGCCTACCTGTAAGTAAGAAAGAACACTTCTCACTTGGTAACTTTGAGCATGATTATTAATATTTATTATTTATGGGAATCCTTTATCCGGGGTCTACAAAATCAATATAAAAATATAATTAACTCGAGTAGATTCTATACAGGCAAATTTTTAATCGAAATTTTAAATAAATAAAATGGTAATAGAGATAAATAATATAGTAAAGATACTCGTTCAGAATGTTGAGCCAGGAACTATCATGGATATCGGTATTTTTTTTTATCATATCATAAATCGATGGGTAACACTCACTCATATTTATACTCAGTTAATGTAATGCCCATTATTAACAATTTTTATTAAAAAAAAAATTGTTGTACTGCATTTAGAGTGAGGTAGTGTAAGCCCAATGAAAACATATATACCCCTTTTAACGCAATACCGCAATGCGTTATCCATACTTTTTAATATGAATATAATTTTAACGTTATATATATTTTCATTTGAAATAAAATACTCTAAAAACGTAGTACTCGTACTCTATTTTAGTAGCGTGCTGGAAACTATATTCGCTTAATAAGTAACCAGATCTTGAGGTCAGATCGTGATGGCTTCATTGTTATTAACAATTCGTTCTCGAGCTATTGTTAACGTCAATCCTCAAAATATTCTACACAATAGCTTATTAAGGCGAGTACATGAGCATGTTTTGAATATTGGCATTAGAAAGCACCTATTAAACTTTAGGTATATGTTCGATTTGAGGGTAGTTCGACCATTGTTCAATTTTTGATTGATCAAAACAAATTCAGAACGAATAAAAAATTCAGTTGGACTTAAGTATTTATGCTAAATGTATTGCATAACCTTTTATTGGCATACCTTGTCATTTTTTATTATACTTCATAGTTTACCTTTCAACGGGACAATTAATTTCATTTGTTTGAAAAAGATATGTTTTAAATATTAATATAAATATTGCCTTGAAGTATTGAATAATCCCTTAATTTTTATAAGATTGGATGAAATTGGATATTGGAAGAGAACAGCGTCTTCTTAAACATTGAACCTCATTGAACAACAATTGCTTCAAAACTTCTAAGTCTCTATTTATTGTAAATTTGAATTTAAAATCAGTTTTAATGTTATTTTTTCATTAATTTTAATTATTATATTAAGATTTTATCACATAATTGTTTTTTATATTTTGTGTCAAATATAGATTTTTTTTTATATCTAGAACAAAAAGTATTCAAGAGGATATTTAAAAGATATTTATGTCGCGAATTCAAACGGTTTGCCATCTAAATGGTTGCCATTATCGTCTAACAAGTTTATTTTATTAAATCAGTCAGTGCGCACGTCCGGCGCTGGCACTGTCCTGAGAGCAAGAGATCAAGAGATCAAGAGATCAAGTGTGTCACTCGATTAACGATCACACGCACTATTGACAGATATTATATTTCCATCAGTCGGCTGCATAATAAAATTGGTACCCGTACCTTCTATTTCTTACAACTTAACGTCTGACAACCGAACTAACTATAGTAACCCATAAGATGTCAATCACGTGTGGTGTTGCTATTCTAATAAAATAAGTGACGTCCTATACCCGCTTAAATTGATTATCTCGTATATTATTTGATGCGTATAATATTAATTATTAATCAATAAGAAAATACAAAAAGAACCACAAAGATTTTGCTCCTCGTCCAAGTGACAGCTTTTCAAAATCAATGAAATTATCCCCAAAAGCTCCGAGCTTTGCGAAAGCTCGACAATGTCGACGGAAGCTAACCGTCGCCGCAACATCCGTTTCCGGTGTAGCTGTATACAAACAAATGAACTAACAGCACGTCGTATTGAAGATTCTGACCAGTGTCCGTTTATATTTATTGTGACTAACGAAACGGAACACTGACTGATTTATGAAAAAATAAGTATTAACTTCCTGAAAATAGTAAAATTAATAATGACATTGATGTGATGATTCTGCTAACCATTTTAGTCACGGCTTTGGTAATATATTATAGTAATGAGATTTGTGTTCAAATTTATTCACACTCCATTACCACACTGATAAACCCATTGGTTTATCAGATGGTGACCTGAGCTCTATCCTATGATTATAGGATAGAGCTCAGGTCCAATAACAATGGCTTTACGTGCTTTCTGAGGTATGGGAAAATAAACACCAAATTTCCAAACTTCAGCAACAGAAAAACCCAATCACATTTTACTGACCCAAGGTTTGAACCTACAAACTCGATAGTTTTAGCTTTATAAGCTAGCATATAGTTCAATATTAGATAAAAGACCGAAAATTGAATTGGTAGTATAGACAAATCGAATATCTTTGAGCTTCAATTATTAATTTCTCATTCGCCTATTTGTACCAGTCATGCCAATGAAAAATATTCCACATTGAAATTATTCCACGATAAAGCCGTTTTTGGTAACTAAAAACACGAAAACCTAATAAAATTCTTCGCTTCTTTATTGTTCATTTACGAGTGTACTGTAATAGTGTTTCCCGGTTGTTAACGCCTTGATATTCCGTGATTTATACTAGCAATAAACTTTCCAGATAAAACTTGTAACGGCTTGCAAACTGAAGAGTAATTCAGTACTCTCCTCTCCTTGTTGGACTACCTTTGAGTTTCTAATGATTTTGTATCGTTTAAATATTTGTTTCGAACAAGAAAAAGTCATGAATATTAATTTTGAAATTAAACGAAAATGCTTTTTGCCTTCAAATTTAAAGTATTGAAATAAAAGTAAAATAACATGATCTTATATTCAAGACCATGTTTGTTTGTACATAAATGAATTCGAAAAAAAAAGCTATTTTTTCCTCATAATAAATTCAAATATTAATTAAAATTTTCTTTATTCAATTAGTTTCTAACGAGCACTTCTAAATCAGACGTTTTACAGCGTAACATTAAATGTATAACAATAACAGCTTTTTCACTAATTAAATTATATAAAATCAACTATAAATATATTAAATAATATTGGAATCATGTGCTTTCAATTTTATCGAATAATATATTCTATTTGTACATTAGAATTATTTTAATTATATCGTTAATATTATTAATTAATACATAATATTCAACTCGGTTCTGGGCATACACATTATTGCTTCAATGGTTTCCAAGCCTAGACATAAAGTTGAAGAAATAAAAAAGTACGGTTGACTTCATTATATATTTTGGGTTTGAAGTACATACCCAAATTAGTCGTCTTACATTTGTTACCTCTAATAACACTGACATGAATATTCTCCGGCGAAAATTAAAAACAGCTTTAAATATAAATATTGTTTAGAAGTTAGGTTACGCGGTTAAACAAAGATTGTCTTCTTTCGAATGTCAAATCAATAATGACAGAATGAGATAAATCGGTTTTTCAAAGCACCCGCTGAACAAATTTATTAATAGTAAGGCCGATAATGTTTACGGTATTGCATTAGCACGGTCTATCTAGGTCGAACGTGGAAGTTCTGCGACGCGTCAACCAAAAACGGCAACTTTTGGAGACTGTCAAGAAGAGAAAAGTTGCATATCTCGGACACGTGCTTAGGCATGAAAGATATGAACTTTTGCAACTGATTATGATGGGAAAAGTTGCCGGAAGGAGAGCTGTTGGGCGCAGAAAAAAGTCTTGGCTGAGCAACATCCGTGAATGGACGGGAATCGCGAGTGCTGTCGAACTCTTTCGCCTCGCGAAGAACAAGAAGGAGTATTTAAAGCTGACTGCCAACCTTCGCTAGTCGGAGTGGCACTCGAAGAAGAAGAAGGTCTATCTAGATTCTAGTAGTGATCTAGAGACAAGCACGAATATCATAACTTAAAAGAGTGTTTATTTTAAAGTTTTTGTAGTTCATTGAATAACCGTTAAATTAGTTTAATTTCATATAAACAAATTACATGTATTATATAAGATAACTGCATAGTAATCCGTAAAATAAGATGTTTCTTTCTATTGTGATATGCAATTTATAATTTTTAATACAATTTAGGTAAGAACATTAACCTGCTTATACTAAAAAAAAGTTACCAAGTTAGTTAATAATAAACTGTGATTTATATACTATTAATTAAATATTTTGACTGGTGTTAGGGCTTTGTGCAAACTCGTCTCGTCTACCACCCACTCATCAGATATTCTACCGCAAAACAGCAGTAATTGGTATTGTTGTGTTCTGGTTTGAAGGTTGAGTGAGCCAGTGTAATTACAGGTACAAGAACATAACATCTTAGTTCACAAGGTTGGTGGCGCATTGGCGATGTGAGCGATGGTAAACATTTCTTACAAAGCCAATGTCTATAGACGTTGCTGACCGCATACCATCAGGTGGCCCGATGAGCATTTGCTCATTCGCCTAAAGAAATATAATATTGCACTGATGGACAAGTCTCCAGCTTGACGGAATGTGTTCCTCCACGCTGTTTTAATGCGGGTTAGTGGATATGTATAACCAAATTTCACCAAACACATGTCAAAAGGAAATATAATCCTTTTTGACTAATGATTTTGACCTTGGCCGTTTTATTAATATTAAAAAAATTATTCGATCAACGGTCAGTTATACATTTAAATAAATTAAAAAAAAACAATAAATTTAGACCTTTACATTTTACTTTTACCTTTCTAAAAGCATCCTTAAATCATCATACCGTCTCAAGCAAAACTCGTCATAAAATCTAGTTATAAATAAACCCAAAATAATCATATAAAAAAATCAGTTTCAGCATTTCTCATTCCGTATTCAGAGCTATTTTCTTCTAAAATGGCACAAAGTATCTAGCCGTCTTAATTAGGGTCATGAAAACAAACTTTTGACGATACGACTCAAACAGCGGGACGAAGCCTCTATCGCGATTTACCGGAGTCGTTTGGCGAGAACTCGCCGAGCGCGGCCAAATAACTTGTAATGAGTTCTCTACAATAGTGACTCGACCTGACATTCCACTAATATAATCTACACTTATGAGTAAATGAGGAGACTTTTTTAAATCAGAAGATGTATCACATTTCGGAAAATATGTATATATTATAGTCTATCTATTTATAGTAATGATGATATCCTCCAGACCAATTTCGGCCATGGCGCCCAATCTCAAGAGGGATTAGCCCACTACGCAGGAGATATTATAATGCACAAGTGTGTGCGCAACTTGCTTTACGTGCTTTCCGAGGCATCGGAGTGTACACATTGCTGCTGAGAATTTTCTGAGAGAAAAACCCAATAACTTTTTATTGACTCGACCTAGGAATTGAATCCAGGACCTCTGCGTCTGCGGCCTTACATCAAGCCACTAGACCAATGAGACAGTCTATAGTAATAAATAAGGATGCGTATTTTTAACAGACTGAAAAGATACTAAGCCGATAAATGTACATAAAACTTATATAATAGAAGATGCAAAGGGTTTTGTAGAAGGTTTTAGTATATAATAGTTCGATACATATGAGTAGCTGCGCTTCGCGTGTGCTTTTTATTTAGTATACATGAGAAGCTTGGTTTCATGTTTTTGAAATATATTAAATACGAAACAATCTCTTAAGTTTTGTTACACGAACGCTGTCAAAAATTTTCGTATTATTTAATATGAACTATATCTAACAGCGTTGTATAATAGCGCAACTATAGCATCTTAATTGATTGCAAATTGATATTTCAGTTCAGTTCAGTAACAGCCTGTTAATGTCCCACTGCTAGGCTAAGGCCTCTGCTCCCTTTTGAGGAGAAAGTTTGGAGCTTATTCCACCACGCTGCTCCAATGCGGGTTGGTAGAATACACATGTGGCAGAATTTCAATGAAATTAGACACATGCAGGTTTCCTCACGATGTTTTCCTTCACCGTCAAGCACGAGATGAATTATAAACACAAATTAAGCACATGAAAATTCAGTGGTGCATGCCCGGGTTTAAACCCACGATCATAGGTTCACGCATTCTAACCACTAGGCCATCTCGACTCGATCAATTGATATTTATCATCAATAAACTATATATATATATATTAATCAGAGTACAGAATTTAAAATTAAGGAAAATACTGTGTCTTTTACATATCATGAGAAATTCTTTTTTCAAATTATTAATATTTTTTTTATTCTTTTATGTTTGCAAAAAAAGTAACGGGAGGTGCCAGTAATATATTAGATATAATTGTTCATCTGTTAAGCGCGAACCATAACCTTATATTGAAATACAATACAAATTAAATTAAATTAACATGACAAATTAATAAACGGACAATAGCGAACTCATTGGTTTGTAGTTTAATTGTAATTATTTGTTTAATCGTTTATTACAATAGCTTTAATATAATGCTATTGTATACAAATAAAATCCCATAATATAATACATTATTTACAAACACGCTTAATTATTTATGAACTATTCGTGCAGCATTGCGTCAAATTGGTATCGTGCGTTTTGAATCGCGAGATGTTTTTTTTTATATAATATAAATAGCAAATCGTCCCGGCTCTGCATGGGAAGATATTACGAAAAATGTATTTTGGATTTGCGAAAAATCCGTTCTTAGTGAGCGTCTAAGTCGGGGACTAACTTCAAGGCGAATAGGAGATCTCGTGATGAGTAGTATTTCGCTTATATATATATATATCAATCTGGTTCAAATCTGGACAAACACCAGTGATTTTTATGTGTTTAATATGTATTTACAACTCATCTCGTCATCGTTAGTTAAAAGACTTTTGCCTATGTAGAATGAATTCTGTCACTTAAGTAAAAAGATCAGTTGAGATGGCCCAGTGGTAAGAACGCTGAATCTTAACCGATGAACGTGGTTTCAAACCCGGGCAAGCACCTCTGAATTTTCATGTGCTTAATTTCTGTTTATAATTCATCTCGTGCTTTTCGGTGAAGTAAAACATCGTGAGGAAACCTGCATGTGTCTAATTTCATCGAAATTCTGCCACATGTGTATTCCACCAACCTACATTGGAGCAGCGTGGTGGAATAAGCTCCAAACCTTCTCCTCAAAAAGGGAGAGTAGGCTTTAGCCCAGCAGTGGGATATTTACAGGCTGTTAATGAAGTAAAAAGATGACAAAAGTGCTTTAAAAAGCCTGTATAAGGTTACCATAAAGTAAAATTTTTATATTGATTTTTTTTATTGAAAGAGTTTATTATATATATTACAATTTAAGCATTTATTTTCATAGAAACACAAGACATAAATATGTTGTCTTTTTTATTTATATTACAATTAGTTTATTTTATTAAAGCAATTAAAGATTACAAAGTTGACTGTGTGTAAAAATAAAATGAAGTAACACTCTGTTATCGTCCCACAGCTGGGCTAAGGCATCTCCTTTTGAGGTTTGGACTTCATTACACCACGCTGCCCTAAGTCGGATTGGTTGATACACATCTGGTAGAATTTCAGTTAAACAAGACATCTGTAGGAAACCTATATGAGGTGAATTATTAATGCACATGAATAGATAGTGCTTGCCTGGATTTGAAAACGTAATCTTCGGTTAATATTCACGTAATCGAACCACTAGCCCATCTCAATCTGTGTTATCAAAGCCTATTATTTGAACTTAAAACATAAATTTGTCATTACTTTAATTAAAATAAAAAAAATGAAAGTACGGAGCTATAAATACTATACAATTGCTTAAGAAGCTTGTGAGGGCGTCGGAATCGATATCGTTCGGAGAATCTACCTATTAAATTGAAAGGAGTAACGAGATGTCATAGTCATAACAAAACGACAGAATGTACAATAGTAATATTTTTATTTATCTACACAATAATATTGATATCTATTAATTAATTAATCAATCTTGAAATGAAATAAGAGTATGTATGTTGGTATATTACATATTTGTATAGAGTTTACGAGTATTCAATAAATTTTAAGCATAAGTTGTTCGCACTCTACGCCCGATTAATGATTCCGGCTAAAAAAAAAAACATAAATATTTCTCTTTACAGAGGTTATCTGAAAGAGATCACTGTAAGTGATAAGGCTGCCTTTGCATACTATATGTACTACTTGTTCTTTTATATGTTTGTAAATTGTGTGCAATAAAGGATTAATAAATAAATAAATAAAATATTTGTTTTATTATATTTTATTATGTGATGAGAAATAACTCCAAAAAATTACAAGCTATTGATGATTATAGTAAGATTATCAACGATTTATAAAGTGTAAGTGATTTATAAGTGAAAGTACATTAATTTGTGATGTTTACAACATGTAACTGGTTGACGTGGTTGGTAGATACATGCCTTTCACGCCGAAGGTTGTAAGTTCGATTCCCACACAGGACAGACATTTGTGTGCATGACATGTCTGTTTGTTCTGAGTCTGGGTGTAATTATCTTTATAAGCATGTATTTACAAAAGAAAAGTAGTATATGTAGTATATCAGTTGTCTGGTTTCCATAGCACAAGCTTTGTACAAGCTTAATTTGGGATCAGATGGCCGAGTGTGAAAAATGTTCCAGGATATTATTATTATTTTGTTCGTGTAAATACCAAATATTTCTATTATACTTTACAGAATTATTTGTATCAAAAAACTTAAATATGTGGAATTGTGGAAATCAAAATTAAAATCAATCACACATCAACTACAAATCGTGACCGCGTGGAATGGTGGTAATAAATATATTATGCATGATATAGAATGTCACCAGCCACTACCGTTAACCGCTTATAAAATCCTCAGCTCTGAGGCAACCGAAAAATTTGAAAAAATATATATTATAAAGGAAATTTCACGTAAATTAATTTTTTTATTATTAACATTATAATTGAAAGTTAAAATGTTTATTAAAAATATCATGCCATGTCTGTCACTATTGTAACGCTACTTACTCCATACATCAAATGTAGGCGGAATCGAGTCGACTAATTAAAATAGATGACCCATTTACATACTTACTGAGATTTAGTGCGGTCCCATTTGTTATGGATAAAAAGTACTGACAATTATATTTGGAAACATTTAAAATCACTCGTTTCATATGTCATAGATACTTTTAAATTAATGCATTTGTCGTTCGATTTTTAAATTTGACTTTTTAACGTTATGTTTTTTTTACTTATACGGCCAGTATGAGTTTTTAGACGAAATATTTTTAGACGAAGAACAGCTAAAAGGTGTTAAGGACTCTTTATATATCGTGTGTTTGTTTTCGGTCATTAAAGTTAAATATATTATTAATTTATATTAATACCAACATCCGTTTTTATATACAAAATCAAAACATGAATAATTTTATTTAAAACATAACGTTTTACAGCACAATTATATAAAAGCACTAAGATAAATGTCCTTATACACATCAAAGCCTATTATAAAATTTAACACATTTATTTTAAAATAATCTACTTTATTAAATTATCACACCCATTTCATCTCCCCTATTGCATTCCTCATTTTATTGGAATATTATTGATGGAATCTTTTCCAACAGGTTGACAGGAGGACGAAACTGATTAATTAAAATAGTTAAGTACAAAAGACTCCAATTTGGATAACGATGGCGTTGGACAGTTGAATTATTTTGATCGAGAACATTCTTTGTTTATTTTGAGGAGATTTTTTTGTATCCTGCACGAAAGATATCGTCAAACTTTAGATAAATCTTTGTGACAAATGGCGATGTGGTAGCTACGGCTGCTGTTATCTGTAATGATTGCGAGTTCGATTGCCGGAAAATAATATTGTATAGGTAATTTGTATTATTTAAAAAATTCTCGGAGATCTTAAATATATGACACGAACACATATGTATTACTATTAACATGCTATGTTTAACATATATTTTATATATTTAACAAAGCAAAATGGATTCATTAGAAATAAGACCACCAACCCGCATAGGAGCGTGGAATAAACTCGAAACGTTCTCCTTAAGAGGGAAGTAGGCCTTAGTCTTGGGGCATTTACAAGCTACCAACTAGAAATCAAATGTTAGTATAAAAACTTTAAGCCGTTAAAATATGAATGATTATCACACATTTTAAAACACAAACTTTCATCTTTATAACATTATCCACTACGATTCACCGCTTTGATTTAACATTAATAATTATTTGAATTCCCGTGAGCCTTGCGTCAAAATGTTCAAAGGTCATGACATATTTCAAAACATAATTATACAAAATGTAGCCGGCACGATCAAAGTTGTGTCAAGCGTCAAAATGGTTCACGCTGTATTTAATATTTTCATTTTAGAATGCGTTCGAATTACGTTTTTAATTAAAACGTATACATATTAAAACACAATTGCTATTTTTATTTATATAATATTTTTTACGTGTATCAATGTATATCAATAAACTCCTCATTAACGGGTAGATATTGATTATTTTGTGTGTGTGTGTGTGTGTGTGTGGTTGTGCTGCGATCGGCTTTACGGATTTTATCAAACAAATAAAATGAATAAAACTTGATCCGTACGAAATCGGATCGGGGAGTTAATTAAATTATATTTTTTCTACACCGTTAAAAGTACCGACTGATTGACTTATCTGTCAAAGATCAATCAAATATTAAGGACACACAAAGGTCGTTCAAACAAGCAATTCTGCTTAGTAAATACTGTTAATGTGGGCGTATATTTAAACACATATTTACTATAAAAGAAAACTTGAAACCTCATCCCGTAATTTGGAAATACATTTTGAAAATGAACCAGTTTAAAACGATTATTTAATTATTAGTAAAATGAATTTATTTAATTAATTAATTATGTAAATTTTTCAGTCAAAATTAATGCAATATTCGTCACGTCGTAATTTATTTTATAAGGTGCAATTAGTTTTGTACATTTCTCTTATTATTTCACCGTAATATTTTAATTATAGTACGTTTACTATGAATTAATAATCAAATTCCGCCAAAAAAACTTAGTTTATAATTACTCCCACCTAAAAAAACGTAACAGCTTGTAAATGTTGAGTGAGTACTGAGTTATGGCTTCTCGTCTTCTTAAGAAGTTTTAAAACTTATGCCTATTGTTGGTCGAAGTTCAACATAAATTAAGCGCATGAGAAATCATTGCTTGCCCCGGTTTGAACCTGCTATCTTCTGTTAAGAATTACATGTTCCAAACATTAGGCCATTACTGCTCTTAACTCCCACGATTGACAATGGAAAATATAGGGTCGAATAACTCAATCATCGGTCGGTTAAAAGATAAATTACTTAAGCTTCATACATTGTTATTCCTAATTGGATTGTAAACAAAATTATTTAGGGTAAATTAAGTTATTTCCGTTCGGGCCACGGGGAATGATTTAATTAAAATAATGAGGCAAGACAAATAAATATGTCATTTGCAATGTTTTACGAGGTAACTCGTAAACTTTGTTCAGACCCTTAAAATACTTAGGGATGGCCACACCTGCGTTACCAAGTGAAACGAAAACACCATGGAAGGTAAAGCTGCGGTCATATTTATGCGATAGAGCTAGCTAAAATTGCACACCACTCTTAATCACAATTCGATTGAAAACTAATCGTTATTAAAATATATTCTGCTAAAATATATTCCACAAACAGGTATCGAAGCAGCGTGGTGGAATAAACTTAAAATCCTTTATTTTACGAGAAGAGTTTGCGCACCTTTGAAATATTTACGACGTTTCTAAAAAAGAGACATAAAATATTTAACGGCATAGATTTTAAGGTTGATGGTTGCAATAATGATAATGGTTAATATATTTTACAGTAGCTAAATATAGGGAATAGACACCAGCATCGAATTTTCCTATCGAAAAACGTACCATTTACTTTTAAAATAGATGCCTCCCGCCAACCAACACCATCACAAATCTATAGGTCAAAGCTGTGAGTGCCGAAAAGTACCCTAAAGCGTATTCTCTGTGAGTATCTAAAAGTATCTTTTTAAAAGCATCTTTCTTAAGGCATCTTTTTTTCACATAGTGGAAGCCTTCAAAAGGCACCCGGCTCCGTTGGAGGGGATCGGGTTAAGTGGGTTTCTTACCCACTTATACCACTGCGAAGACCCTCGGCATGGATCGAAGAGGCTGCGGGATCGTGTTGATATAACGCATCCGCGACCCTTGCCGTGCTGTGCTCCGCTCGTGGCTCAGCGGAGCTCTCAGGGGGCGCCTCGATCTCGTCTCCCTGCTCTCCTCGCTAGTGCATATGGTAGCGCGAGGCCATGCCAGCTGCCGTCCTCCTCAGGGCCGTCTGAAATATGGACACGTGAGGTTACCTCACGCATCCACGGCCCCAGGGTTGCGCTCTATTTTTTTAGCCCCGGGTGTCGGGGCTGTAGGAGGCCCGAGACATTACCGACGTCGTCTCCGTCGAGCAGGACTGGCCTCTTCCCGTTCCCGCTCCGTTGTCTCCTTCTGGATTATAACGGCCACCTTAAAGCGTCTATTCTATTAAGTACCAAAAAGTGATATAATTATATACTCTCACTTCTCGATTGTACTCAACGAAATACTAAACATATAAAATTTATGTCAAACCTGGCCTGAGCTTTGAGTAAGACCATCTTTGTTACCAGCCACTCGTTACAAATTCTACCTCTAAACAGCAATACTTAATACTGCCGTTTTCCAATTTGAAGGATTAGTAAACCAGTGTAATTACATACACAAGGGATATAACTTATTAGTTCAAAAGGGTTGAGGCGATGTAAGGAATGGGTCAATGTCAATGGTCAGTCACAAGCACTTACTTTCAGGCGGTGGCATAACCTAACGACACATGTGCCAACCCACCTACCTATTTTAAATTAAAAAAGGTGATAATATAAAGAAAATATAAACTTTGTAAATTTTAAATAGAATACAAAAAATACAATTTATAAATCACAATTTATCGATACGAGTCACTTGCTCGAGTTGTCGTAAATTGTTTGGAAGGAAACGTCTATCGTTTCACCAGCAACAAGCCTTAAGAATAATATAAAATTTTATACAATTTATGGAATAAAATAGCTTTTCCGTTTCGATGAAGCGAAAGATGAGAATAAATAACAAAAATATTCGTCATCTCTATTGATAGACAAAGTTAACTGGTAACAGCAAGTAATGCTTTGATAATTTATATGCCTAATTACTTTTTATTTCCTGTAAACGGTAATAGAACATTAATCAATTGTGTGTCGTATTATTTATTCTCATACCATCAATTTAATTAATCATTAATTGATTATTCTCCATCGTTATTTTTTTAATTATACGTGACCTTGGCAGAATACTTTGTGGTCAGAAACGACAGTAAAAAAAAAATTTTTAAAGTATAACATATCCAGCGAATGTGTAGCACTAAGCGTCTAATAAACAAACTCACAAAATTATTTGTGTTCCTACATTTAACATGTGTTATTTATCGTTGAGTAGATGGTTACGAAGACCGGTTAATGCTCTGGGCTCAACATTCAATTACGCGAAGAACAGGCAACACGTTGAGGATATTTGTGTCTTCAGTGTCAAAAAAATGATAATTGTAGTCACAAAATAGTTTGCTAATCTGTATTAATAAATCATATGTACTTTATGGACGTTTTAGGTCTATATTTAACCTAACTCACGCAGTTACAAGTTTGTCCGCTGTTAAGCTATACGTAATGTACGCAAACAACTACTCAAAGTAACACGTCTGGTCTTTTTAAGATTCTCTCTGATAATCCATAGAAATAATCACATAACCTACCAAAAGAGACGTGAAAGGTCAATCAGCCGGACTTTTCTGTCAATTACACGTGTTCAAAGGGCAGTTGTCGCTCAAGTATAGGCCAATTCGGACGCAAATCGTCTGAAAAATACGAAGCGAATGGTATAATACAACAAACAACTTCAGATAACAAAAGAAATTACTCCCCGTACTTTTTTCTGCTATTACCGTCGATAGAACAATTTTACTCGTGAAAAGCTCGAAGTTTGTTCAACCGTACCCTTACGTGACCCTTTCAAAAAACAATACTCGCAAATCTGAACACAAATGTACAAATCGGTGGATAAACGTTGGGAACCAGGTCGAAATGTTAGGATCGCGTGACGATTGTACATTAGCGGTTATTGTTGGTATCACGAAACCCCACACGAACGTTTGCCAACTAAAACACAGTGTTACAGCCTTTTAGTCTTAAACAGATTCTCTTTAAATGGACCAAATACGACTGCTTTTCTTGGATTAAGCGAGCGGAATAAATTTTTGTTTTTTATTTTTTATCATATTTAAATGGTGAATCTTTTGCAGGATATAGTCTTGCTTTGTCTTAATTTCATTCATTACCTTTAAATTTAGTTTATAGTGTTATATTAAAAGTAAAATATTTGATCTACTGCCTCCTTTCTCAAAGGAGCTAAAATTAACAGCTGCTGAATATCTGGTCTTAAGTTGTAATGTCGCATCCGGCTAATAAAAGTTATTGGGTTTTACTGTGATATAATTCCCAGTTAAGAAAGTGTTGAGCTTCCGTTCCTTTAAAAGGACATGAAGCCTTAGTTTATAACATTCTTGATCACTTTCCGTTCGTGTGATATTCCCAACCCATCAAGATTATGAAAGTGAAAAAATATAAGGTTTCCTATGTCCCATTGAGCCATGATTTGTCCTGAGCTAGTCGGCTAATCTTGGGTGGCTGAAATCAATCAGGACGACATGACTACAAATCAATTCATTGGTAAAAAATAGCCCTTAATATTTCTAATATAATATTTAAATTTTATTCGACTTACATCGTCATCATTTTAGTAAAATATAATTCAGTGATGAGTAAGTTAATCTAAAGAAATCAGCATTATGATTTTTCAATTAAACAATACATAAAAAACAATTAGATTAGTTAACATTCACTAGAATATTTTAATTAATACTAATATATATTCGATAGTATGTTGTATATATTAGTATATTTATATATAAGTTTTGTCAACAATAAGTCAGACATCGCATGAAAATCAAACATAAAATCGAATAACCAACTTTTACGAACACACACGCTCATGAAAATAGCTTTCTGATACGCCTATTGTATATTTAAAGCCATAAATCGTTTTTGTTTGCACAAATATTATGCTTGCTATTTTTGTTAAAATATTTGTAGAAAAATTTGCTTACAATTGTATAACATCATACAAAAGTTAGCTTCTAAGGTCTTACATCTTTGGCATCGTTAGATCTTCTGGATTAAGCTGTAGTCTATATAGAATAATGTCTGGCTGGTCTAGTGACCGGAAGAATGTGTCTGTATTAGGACATTTCATAACTGATCACTTTATTTAGGTATTTATAATAGATAGGCCGACTGGCAATTAGGCCACCTGATGTTAAATGGTCGTCACAGCCCATATACATGGATGCTGTAAGAAATATTAAATATACGAGTACATAACATCTTAGTTCCTAAGGTTGACCATTGGCGATGTAGGCGATGGCTACATTTCTTACAATAACAATGTCTATGGGCGTTTCTGACCACTTATCATCAGGTGGCCCATATGCTCGTTCGCCTACCTATACCATTGCAACCTTGAAAACTAAGATGTTATATTCCTTGTTATAACTATGGCTTACGCGTCAAAACAAAACACAACGATACCAAGTAATGCTGTTTGACGGTGGAATATATAATGGATAGTTGGTGCCAACTCGGAGCCAGTGGTCTTAGCTTGGGCATAGCCTTACCGCCAAGTAATCTTCTTATTATTATTGAGTAAAATGTACATCAACTACAAATTTATTTAAGTTAATAAGCTTAAAACGCTGCCATTTTATAAAAGGCGTCACAATATATAAACGTCTTTTAAAAACTACAATATCTTGTACGGGATATATTTAAAATGCAAATTAATGTACAATTTTAACCTTTAGTACAGGTCCTTAAATGGTTTAATAATAAAATGTTTAAAGCTTCAATGATAATTCTTAAACGGAATTCAAAAGGATGTCTATAGCAGCGGGCGGTATACAGTACAACCAATGGTAATAATTAATACACGCCAAATTGAGTCTTACTGACTGAAATTACTAAAGACATGCTTTCATTATTGCTATGGAAATTGCATTAATTTGTATTTTTTAGCAACATTATTCCTTATCACTAACCCTGTGCTACGTTGCATAACATACAGTTCAGACGATAGGACGTAAAAATAGAACAAATATAATCTTCAATTTATTGCTGAGAATTCTGATATTAAATACAAATACGTATTTGTATAATACAAACAAAATAAATATAAATTTCGTTGAAATGTTTTTAGTAGTTTAATAGTTTTATTGTATTATTTATTTAGTATTTACAATCTATTTCAATATATTAAAAATATAATAAATTACAATTAATGGCTATGATAAAAAATATGAGAATTAATATTTTCATTCCGAATTTGTAAATTGAACTGGCAGTATAATAATACCCATTTTTTTGGGAACACATTTTTTTATTTTGTTTTTTCGTTTTATTTAAAATATATGTATGAAATGAATAACGAATAACAAAAAATTATAATGACTCATGAAACATTTATTAATACCTAAATGTACTTACAAATTTAAACGATAAACCTATTCGTCTGATCATTTGACTAAATTACAATTTAAAAAAAAACAACAACAATATATGACATAACAAATTGGGAATAACGATCACTAACAAACGATGCATATTATAAGTAAAGAACTAAATTGTATGCATTGGATTGTACCTGTAATCGTTGGGTGAACTGTTTCTCTTCGCAGCGGGGGTTCACACTTATAGGTGTTGAAAAAAACAAATTAGCCCTCGGAAGGGCTACAAATTACTTGTAACTTTAAGGTCAGGCCCGAAGATAAAAGTATTAATGGTTGAATTATACGACGGAATTAGCCCGGGATTTAAAGCGTTAATGACAGAATCATTACCAAGGGGTTTTTAGATTGTTTTATCTGCTTCTAAACTAGATTCTGTAAGATATTTGTATTTTTATTTTTTTAAGCGAAATATTGTACCATATATATGTGATTGTAATTCAAAAATTTATATCATGTTTTTTGGAAATGATATTTAATACAATATAATACAAGGCTATTATGTAAAAACACCGATTTAAAAACAAGATTTTATTTTGTTCTATGTACTAAAACGTTTTAAATTGCATATACTTTATCATGTGTAAAATCACTTCAGAACTAACATTTTAGATAAATATATGTACATATAACATGTATATTTCTATACCCCATAAGAAAAAATAAGGTCCTCCAGACCGATTTCGGCCACGGCGGCCAATCTCAAGAGAGATTAGCTAACTGCGAAAGACATATTATAGTGCACACGTGTGTGCGCAAACACAGATGCACTCTCTATTCCCTAGCTCTCATTATCCGATGAGACGGCAATCCGACACGACCGGAAAGAGTTCAGGCGCAGGACCACCGGTTTTTCCTGCTTAAACAAACACTTAATAACTACAGTAATCAGACAGATAATGTTTGTTTTGAGTATTTAAACTAATAATTTAGATTTTTAAACTGTATTTTTAATTTTATTTAAATAACTTGAGCTTTACCAGCGGCTAAATAACACCTTCCATACGCGTTTTTTCGCGTAAAAAAGGCTAGTACTTCGATTATTTTATTACAAACATATTATTTAATATGTTTGTAATAAAATAATCGAACAAACATTTGAAAATAAACTTAAAGCAATTTTATTATTAAACATATAACAATAGAAATATCCACAAATGATAACACACTCCATACCGAAGATACAAATAATATAATCGTTAATCATATAAAAAATATATATAAAACAAAGTATTATCTCTCGTGTGTTTTAAATCTTTTCGCAAACTTATCGCCGTTTTTTTTTTGCGAAACGAAACTCGGCGTTCACTTCCACCCACGTCCAAGATACAGATAAGAGTAATTACGATGCAACGAATAAAAAAAGATAGATAAAAGATATCCTTATTTAAAGCGACAACATTCATTGTGAGGAATTTTATTTATTTAACAGTTTATTCACGTTATAGAAAAGAATAAAAGTAATAAAATATATTAATTAATTATAGAACGCATCCTTATCGCTTAAGATTACTTTCAGTAGAACAAAGTTCCCACTATAAAAATTTAAAAAAAAATCGCCAATCATATACGAGTTACCGAGATGACTCAGTGGTTAGAACACGTGAATCTTATTCGAAAATTACGGGTTCTATCCCGAACAAACACAATTGAATTTTATTTGTATTTATAATTTAATCTCGCACTAAAAATTATGACGAAACCTACACTCGGATGAAAATTTGCCACATGTGTATTCATCAACCCGTATACAAACAGCGTGGTGGAATAAGCACCAAGTCTTCAGTTCGAAAAATGAGGGAGGCTCTAACAGTGAGACATTTTTATACCGTTACTTTACTTTTTTATATAAAAGTTAAAAATCAGAATATTACTTATTATCGAAAATGTATAAATATTTTTTAAGATCTTATAATGGGCGTACAATATGAATATATTATAATGGACCAAGAACACTACCAAGTGGTACGCCCCGTGGATTTACTTGAGAGTTAGATGTGTAGTTCGTTAAACACGTACCAATCATACAAAATCTAAATTTCTATGTACAGAATCACATACAAAGGTTTAAAGATATATTTTTTTCTTATAAGAACTACAATGAATTTCGCTGATATATATACCGTTTAGCTTAAAACATTAGTACAAACATGTTTCGTTTCTGGGGTGATGGGGATGCTACTAAAAACGAATATAATAACAGCTTTTTTAAATCATACATTGTAATTATATACTTTCCAAGTTTATATTTATATCAATTCATTTTATTTATGTGTTGTACAACTGAGCTCACTAAACAATAATATTTTTACAAGGATAAGATCAGAAATGAGATTATCCGGAAAAGAACCGAAGTCACCGACATAGCTTGCAAAATTAGCAGGCTGAAGTGGCAGTGGGCTGGTCACGTATGTCGTAGGACCGACGGCCGTTGGAGCAGACGAGTCCTAGAGTGGAGACCGCGAATCGGCAAGCGCAGCGTAGGGCGCCCTCCAGCCAGGTGGACCGACGACCTTAAGAAGGTGGCGGGCACCAACTGGATGCGGAAGGCGGAGGACAGGGAGCTTTGGCGCACCTTGGGAGAGGCCTATGTTCAGCAGTGGACGATTGGCTGTTGATTGATTGATATATTTGTTTGTTATTTATATATATATATATATATATACTTATTTAATATAGTACAAGCACATATTTTCCACCAACCCGCATTGGAGCAGCGTGGTGGAATAAGCTCCAAACCTTCTCCTCAAAAAGAGGAGAGGAGGCCTTTAGCCCAGCAGTGGGATATTCACAGGCTGTTACGGAAGCACATATATAGAATACATACATAATTATGTAATGTAGTGTGAGTTTGAGTTCCATAGTCTCTCAAACAGTGCAAGGCATTATAAAACTCATTAATCATTATATAAGCATACCGTTAATGCGGCACCAACTAATGTCCCTTGAGCATGTAAATACTAAACTCACTCGCCATTCAAACCATTATACGGCAATACAAACGATTGCTGTTGAGCGATAAAATATTTTATAAGTAGCCGGTATTTGTAGTTGCAAAGGAATGAAGCGATTACATAGAAAGCGAAGTTCATATTAATAGAAAGCTAGAAATAACGAATGTAGAATTAGTATAATTGTAGTATCAAGTATTTCATTTCATAAGTTGCTTGTGTATTTTTTGTTTACGGAGTGCATGGATAAAACTAAGGAAAAATGTAACGCAACGCACGGCCATTTAAAGGTATAAATAAATAATAATAATAAAATGTAGGTGGCGTCTTATGGGCTTGCACAAAACCCTTCCACCAAGTGAAAACAAGCATCGTTGTATTTTTCTTACAAATAATATACTCTTAGACAGAAGTTAGGCTTCACTTAATATTAAAACAAATGGCAGACTGTCACATGGGCACCAGATGATAAATGCGCCCCATAGACATTGGTACTGTAAAGATTACATCACCAATGCGACTTCAATCTTGGGAACTATGTTTAACCCTCATGCTAAGCACTGGCTTACTCAAAATTATCTTATAAATTTTTACAATAATAAAAATAATTACAATAAAATAACTGCCATACGTTTTATGTAAAAAAAATATAATCTGTAAGCGGAATGTAGCCTGTTGTATTTGATTATGAGCGTCGAATTATGTCACGTTTGTTAATGTTATCAGCGGCTTTCAAACGTCGAACAATCAATTATATTACAATAAAATAATATTCGACCGAAATGTTCCCATTAACTCGACACAGTCGATAATAGAACCCAAATTGCCTACTTTGATTGGATTATAAAATCAATATTAAATAGCTTAATTTATTTTAAATATAATGTTATTGTTATATATTATACTATTTATTCTTAATTATTATATTATCTTAAATAATTTGATTAATCAGTGATACGCGTGTAGTAAGTTCCGATTATTAATATCGAATTACAACACGTTCGCAAATTACTCGACAAAGCGGCTCTCAACCTTTGTAATATGGTTTACAGCACATGGTGACAGTGTTCGCTTTAATTTACTGCCATATATTAATCTCGCCAATATAGAGTGCTTTATTGCATTCTATAGTGTTGCAATTAAAAAAAACATTTTTAAATAATAAACAAATATCGTACGAGTTTTCGCGCAAAGCTTCGCGTTAGGTATAAAAAGTATTTTTTTTTCTTAAAAGAAAAACGCATTTGCGCGTTTCCTCCACATGATATAGGGGTTATGTTAGATTCACCACAAATGAGCCAAAATATCCACTAAAAACCAGCGGTATCCACTTCGTCTGTTCGATGGGAGTAACGTGATCGCTTGCGCATGCTACTGTGATTATTTCGTTCAATGTCACATCCCTTTCTGACACTTCACGACCGTTTTCTGCGGTGTGTTTCGAGTTTATCCTTACAGAATAGCACTACTGATATAAACCTCATCTCCAAGAGTATATACACTTATATATTACTATATTATTCTACGAAGCATATTACTGATTTATAGCTATTTATACGCATATGATATATTTTATGTGGAAAACACTTTTGAATATAGAACATTAATAAATCATATTTTTAATTACTATGATGCATACCTACTTGTGGTAGGGCTTTATGCAAGCTCGTTTGGGCAGCTACCACCCACTCATCAGTCATTCTACCGCAAAACAGCAGTACTTGATACTGTTGTGCTCCGGTTTGAAGGGTGAGTGAACCCTCACCTGTGGGTGTAATTACAGGCACAAGGGACATAAAATCTTAGTTCCCAAAGTTGGTGGCGCATATATATATGTATCATAATAATCGTATGTCATCGCAAACATTAAGAAATCTCTAGAAGTTTAAAGCCTACCAACTTCAAATGTGTCACGTTTGTTCCTCTCAACTTTGAAATACTCCAAATTAAGTTTCAAACATATAATGTAGAAGGTTTAGAATTTATATATTTCGTTGAATTCTATATTTAACTTTTAACTAGTTAAGCAAGTTTTGGGTAAACTTAGTCATAACATCGTTTAACACCAATCAGTGGTTCATTGTGAGTGACGGTGAATTGAAGGCATCCCTTCAATTCGGTATAAAGTTTGAGATAGTACTTTTAATTATTATACCTATGCGATACTATTATACTATGACTGCCTCGTTGGTCTAGTGGTCCTGAGTTCAATTCCCATGTCGGGCCAATAACAAGTTATTGGGTTTTTCTGTCAGAAAATTCTCAGTAGCATCCCGGAGTGTGGAACTTGGAAGTGTGTATACTCCCGTCTCGAAAAGCACGTAAAGCCGTTGGTCCTGCGCCTGAATTCTTTCCAGTCGTGTCGTATTGCCGTCCCATCGGATTATGTGAGTGAAAGAAGAGAGAGTACACCTGTGTTTGCGCACACATTTGTGCACTTATAATATCTGCTGCGTAGTTGGCTAATCTCTCTTGAGATTGGCCGCCGTGGCCGAATCTGGAGGACATTACTATTACATTATTTAATTATAACTGTTAAGTATCTTGCCGATCCTGATGGTAAATATAAATTTCTTTAATCTTTTGAAATTACAATTACCCCACTTAACTAAAGTACTCGTATATTTCGATATTGTTTTTGGAAGACTTAATTTTAATTGTTTTTTATTGACTTATATAATTTAATGTATCGATCGATATTTTAAAGTAACTACATACTGTTATAATATTGTTATATAATACATAACAACAACTACAAAAGTTTTTTACCAAAGTGACGATTCAAAACTGTTAACAAAATACGGCTTTCATAAAAAATACTCACCTTACATCCAAAAATTCATTAAGATGTTTCATCGTTCTGTCATAAAGAATTCATTGAAATCATTAAAATCCTAATAATAAAAGAAAATCAGTTACTAATAAAAAATATTGAGAAGCGCTGTATGACGAGACACGTTTAAATCATAACAATATGACAAACCGACACCTCTGCAGTTACCATTCGCCTTCAATTATAACCTGACGTAGCTATCGAATTCTAAAATGGCGGATTATTACATTATATGTGGTTTGTTTGTGTTGATGCAAATTGTTTATGGAACACCATATATAAAGGGTATGTTTATAACTCGCTAATATTTCAAAGGTTCGTTTAAGGTCTGACGGGAGTTCTAGTTATCCAACCCAATCTTAACCGAAGATTGAGTGAATTTTCATTTGCTTAATTTGTGTTTATTATTCATCTCATGGTCGGTGAAGAATCTCTTACATGTGAATCCAGAAAACCGCATTGTAGTACCATGGTGTAATACGCTCCAAATCTTCTCCTGAAAAGGCGAGGAGGCCTTAGCCCAGCGGTGAGACATTAACAGGCTAACTAAACTTTTTATTTTTACAATAGGAGGTTTCGTAGAATTTTTGGTTTTAAATTTTAAATTTTGCATTCTAGCGATTAGGCCCTCCGTTGGAAGTAGTAATTTATTCACAATAGACGCTGGTACCGAAAGATCAAACTAGACCTGTCAATCGTTAATATATCATCAATTATAGAATATATGTAGGTGTAATTTCTTTGGCTCACTGACCATAGCTATATTAAAGCAAGTATTGATTTTGGTGGCAAAATAACTGATGAATCGTCCATTCATTTTGCCTAATCATGCATACAGGAAGCCATCTTATATCGTATATCCTGATTTACTACAAAGCGATGGACAAACGGACATTTTAAAATTATAGCGAATGCAGCAATGTGTAATGTAATTACAATTTAATACTAAGCCACTATACACGATCTTTTGTACGTCTGTTTACTCGTATCAGGAACTGCTGCTACTGTTGTTAGCTTTTCAACTCGACTTTGTCTGACGTCATTATTTTATTCATATAACCCGTAATTAAAATACATATCTGATCTATGGCCCAGGTTAACCCAATGCCAAATTCAATTACAATTAGTTTAGTGATGTTGTTGTAATTTTGTTTGGTCCATATCAATAACAATGACCACAAATATCAATTAGTTTGAGAATCATTTCATGTTCAGAGGTAGTCTGTTAGAGATTTATTACATTTAGATAGATGGATAGATTGTCTCTACAATCATGGTTAGCCTATGTCTATATAATATTTCATTGCAATAGAATTAATTACAATTTATCTTTGTCGAATTACGATAGTTCTTCTTCATTTTGGGATATTCAATTAATATAAGATAGCACAAAATATTTTGTCAGTGCTGATTTATTTGCGATATCGACTCGAACTATTTATAGAAAAATATTTCGTACAACACATGGCTATTTATTTATTTGTCTTGCTTTGACGTTAATGTATTGTTTTTATAATCGTTTAAGGCTTAAAATAACTAGCATATCTATGATAGCACGGCAATGCAGTCCTTAGGGTTTATAATTAATACTTTATATTAAAATAAAAACTCTTTTAAGAAAATTTTATTGTTTTAAGCCTATTGACTAAGATATACAATAAATATTTAATTTGTGAACATAAACAGATAATTCCGTTAACGTCACATTGGATTTTAACAAATTAACTTGTCATTTGTAATGACGTATCTTTTATCGAAAATGACAATTTAAGTTCGTATTTCAAAATGTATTCTTTATTTGAAAATATTCAAATAATTAATTCCATTTACGTTTCAGGGTTATACTGCCAGGATCCGGATACGAAAAAACTTTACCCGGTTAACTCGACTTGGCGATCAGAGACATTTTGTGGTAATTATACTTGTAAGCTTAGAAAGAAGAATTTAACTGAAACCGAATATGTACCCATAACAATAAACATAACATCTCAACAATTGAAAGATGAATACACTATTTCGAACAACGACGATATGTCTGTAAGTCCGAGTGATAATTCTATCATCATCAAAAAGATAGACCCGGAAAAAACACCAGTATTTCATAGGAATTTAGATAATAAAATGAATGAATTAAAAGAAGAGTTAAAAAATAACAAGTCTGAAGTCACAGATAGATATTTAACTGAAGCAGAAATTCAAAAGATTACTGATATACTTCATACGATCAAAAAAAGCGATTTAGAAGCTATAGTTGAAATATACAATGTAGCGCAAGAAATTCACAAAGAATTAGATATAGTAGTAACCGAAAGAATGGACAAAGATACTGTGAACAGCAAGACTGATGAGATTAAAAAGCAAATACCATCTCAAACCCGAAAAGATTCAATATCGTATTGGTATGAGCCGCTACATCACAATAACGGTAAACATAAACCAGTTGAATTAAAAACAGAAGGAACCAATATTGTACAAACAGCTTACCCTTATTTATACCCTGACTCATACGTCAAGAGACCGCTACAAGAGAGTGAGTTCCAAAAATTACCGTATTACTATCCAACATCAAGCTTTCATAGAACGTTATCGTATTTACATAATCCATATAAATCAAAACAGAACAGTCGTCAAGAATCGTTACCGTGTAATAAAGATAACATAGGTGAAAATTCACTCGTTCCAGTTTGGTATAATCCTTTCGTTAATAACAACCTAGAGTTATATAAGAAATCATCTGCGATACAACCTATGATGCTTCCTTATCCATTCTCTTATGTACATCATAATTTCACCAATCCAGCTAGTTATTACTACAGCAATTACCCTTGGGCTCAATTAAATTCTTACAATAGAAATAAACAATATCTGCAACCTTACTATGGACCATATGCAGCTCAAGAGCCGCGTACCGCTATAATTGCAAATCCAGATGAATTACAAGGCAAATACGATGAGCAAGTTGAAGTAAGAACAGACGACACTAAAACTAAGAACAAAGAATTACCAGAATGGCAAACTGAACCGCTATCTGAAAAAATACTGGATGAAGTTAAAGCGAATATGTTAGAAAAATCAAAAATCTTGAAACCGTTGTCTTTGAGAAAAACATTGAAATTGGAAAAAGTCGGTAAAGTTATTAAATTAGACGATTTGACACGAAGTAAACGAGATGTTTATGACGTCAGTGATAATGAAGTTCGTGACAAAACATCAGGGGGCGAAACGTACGAAACTTATATCGAAAAAACAATGTAAGTAAAATAAACTCATATTGTATAGATAATGGTCTGACTAATATTATTATTATTAATAATAATAATATCCTGGGACATTTTTCACACACAGTCATCTGATCCCAAATTAAGCTTGTACAAAGCTTGTGCTATGGAAACCAGACAATTGATATACTACATATACTACTTTTTTTTTGTAAATACATATTACACCCAGACTCAGGACAAACATACATGTTCATGCATACAAATGTCTGTCCTGGGTGGGAATCGAACCCATAACCTTCGGCGTGAAAGGCAAGTATCTACCAACCACGCCAACCGGCTCGTCATTTCGTCAATTTTAAAATTAATAATAAAAATAAATAATAAAATAACGAGAGATTTCGTATGAGTCCTGCTTGGACAGTTCCTTTCGCTATACTTCGTGTATTAAATAACGCACACAATGAAATAACAGCATGTGAGTGAAAAAATAAAAAATTGCAAATGTGTGAAATTAATTGATATTCTTTTTAAACATATAAAAATAAACATTTTATTATTACGAATTGTAAATTACAGCTGACGCGATAATTACACACGACAAATCTACACTCAGTTATAGATACCTATCCATAGACATTCACTTGTACACACACAAACTCAGATATAGCAAAAGAGTCGTGACAATCGAAGTCTTACACTTATCTTCCTCTTACACTTAACTCCTAAAGTATAACGTGCGATAAGGAACTTCGTTTTAATAAAAATGACGTATCGATAATTTGGGGTCATAAAAATGCAAACCATCACGACTCTAAACATGTACATGTTTAAGAAATCGTGCCCAAGGTTCTCTTTCGATTTCCTTACGTGAGCTTCTGCCATTGTAAGTTTTTAAATAAAACTATTTATTTAAACGTAGCAACTAAACGTATTTCGTTATAAGTTACATTATATATGAGTAGCGACCGGGCGACCGAGTTTCACTCGACACTCATAATTAGTTATAGAAAAATGTTTTGTTTGTTTTAAAAAACAAAACCCTATCTAGACAAATTTTGTGCCGATTTTTTTTCAAAAATTTTTGTATAAAAGAATTGTTTACTTAATATTATAAGATATAATATAGGTATTTAAATATTTTTAAACAAACATATTTTAGTTTACTAGAATAATATGTATATAGCCTTTAATAGCCTACCTACCTTTAGCCTACCTAACCTATACATTATATAAGGTAATTTAAATAATTTTCAAAACAGTACACGATAAAATTTGATATTACTCCAGGGCATACTTAGATGTCTATCTGCCCTTGTTATTCTTTCGACATTAAAATAACGTTGTTATTATCTTAGCCGTTTTAATTACAATACGCGTTACGTTTTCATACTTAGTTTTAGAACCTTACAAAGTTCGTTAACTTCAAAGACTAAAAAAAAAACAGCAACTGGCATGCACGCTCGTAAAATACAGTGTAAAAATCTTTTACAGATAGTACTAATAGAGATAGTACATAGTTAACTACATAAATAAGTATATACAAATCTAAATCAAAAATTGTTAATATTTGAAGAAAGAAGTTATTTATTTTTTTTTTTTTTTATAGAAAAGGAAGGCGGACGAGCATATGGGCCACCTGATGGTAAGTGGTCACCAACGCTCTTAGACATTGGCATTGTAAGAAATGTCAACCATCGCTTACATATCCAATGCGCCACCAACCTTGGGAACTAAGATTTTATGTCCCTTGTGCCTGTAATTACACTGGCTCACTCACCCTTCAAACCGGAACACAACAATATCAAGTATTGCTGTTTTGCGGTAGAATATCTGATGAGTGGGTGGTACCTACCCAGACGAGCTTGCACAAAGCCCTACCACCAGTAGTAGTAGTAGTTATAAAAAATGCTAGCAACATTTTCCAAAACTTATTATATTCTACAGGCTAATTAGGCACATAAAAACTAATTAAGTGAATAAGTTTACGAAATTAGCAATATAATTGTTGTATGTTTAAAATAGTTAGTTGTACAACGATAACTATGAAAAAGTATCTTCGTAACAAAAAACTCTCTTTAAATAAATTCCTTATAATTCTTAAAAACTCGTAGCAAATAAAAAACTTTTTAAGATGACAAATCTTACGCAATGACATTAAAAGCGGCTGGTTTGAAAAACTTGACAAATTAGCGCCAAAAAAACATTGGAATGTCGACCCTTTGTCTAGACAGATGTTACTCGGAGTGTTTTATCATTGTTTTTTTTTTTAAACAAAAACTACCAAATATTTTTTTAAGTCTAAACAAGAACAGTTTTTATCATGCAGGATAGATATTTGAGACATGTGATCCTTATAAGAAACAATAGAGTTATTCTTTTAGAATGTTCTCGAAGATTGCCGTTAAAATCCGATCTTGAAATTTCAGAAAGATGTGTGAAATTGACTATAATAACAACAATTAATTATAAGAACGAAAATGTGAAAATTGCTATTATTCCTGCTGAATATGCATTTTTTTTTTCATTTTTTTTTTTGTGAAATTCTAATCTGCGATTTTAAACGCCATCAACAGAAACATTACGATTTTTAATCAAAAGTAAAAATAAAAGTAAAAGTAACTGCTCATTTGACATTCCCATTAAAAGAGTACTTATTTTACACAGTACATATTTTAGAAGTACATATATAAGAGTATGTATGTAGGTATATCTATTGCTCATATATTACATATTATTCTGAAGTTTCTAATTATTTTATGTGTTTCTTAAGTTAATTGTAAGTACACACTATGCCCGATTTCAGTTCGCCTTAATTCTGAGTAGAGGTAGCTTAGGAGATATCACCGTAAGTGGGACCTATTTAGGAAGGAAGGCTGTCTCTGCATAGTTCTTTTATAATATTTGTAAATTGAGTGCAATAAAGACTTAATAAATAATTAATTAATTACAACAGATTTATAATATCAAGAAGCATATCAGACATAATTATCTATTATAAGGATCAAATTTTAGAATATGATTTTGACCAATAGCATACACGATACAAAAACATATTTTTCAGAATAATCCATAGAAAATACATGACTAATATTTTTCTAAGCTATAAAATAAATCACCTTGATCACACCCATACGTATTATCATATTGTTATTATAAGTGTAACCTTATTAGAATTTCAGTTAAATAGAGAGAAAAAAAACCAATCTATTTTTTTTTTAAAAGAATCAAGCTCAAAAACATTTATTTTTTTAAGGTGCGAGTCGAGCCTGGAGCCCGGTTACTTCAGTGTGGGCAACGAAACAGAGCCGTATCCCGCGTGCTGCCCACGAAGGATAAACAGTTGATAAGCCCGTTACTAATTAAGCCTTTTTTATTTACCGTCTTAATACGTTGGGTGCGTTCATTAAAAAAATATAGGATAAGAATGTCTATTTGAAGTCATGATAAAAATAATAATGTATTATAATTTATGATATTTTTATAATAATACATATATTCCTTTGGTAGAAACTTAATAATACCGACAAATAAAACAACTTCGTAGTCTTTCATTTTGTATAAATGGTAAGTTTGTCCTAACGCAGCAATTTATTTTGTTTGACAACGTCTTGGCAATATAAGAAGCGATTAATATCCCTAACAATACAACAGTAAAATGTTACATGTACATTTAAATATCTTTATAAATAAAACAAAAGAAAATACTTATCAATTTCATTCTTTCATTTATATAAAATAATAAATGTTTATTAATAAAGAAACATACAACACCCCAGAGTTAAAAGATATTTACTATTACGGACAAGGTTTACAGCTTATTCGAATACACTTTTAAACTACAGTATGTTTATGTACACACACACATACACACATATGGCGGAATATTGCTAGCGCCACATAATTTTCCTAACGTAATAACTATGGGAAATAAGTCTTTAATAAAGAAACAAAATCGCGAAATTAAGAGAAAAGTTACTCGTACATTGAAACTTGTTTTTTTTTTTTTGGTATCGTCTTTTCTTTAAGATAAAACTGAGTACATGCCAGTAAATTCGGCATAGAAACCGAAACACGCAGTACTTATGTGCAACACATCTCTTTGTACAAACTCCATTCATAAATAAACGCAATCTTTTCAAAAGATAGTATCAATATACAATGAAATATTATATATACATATATTTATTTATATATTCGTTTCGTAACGGTTTGTATAATTCATCTTAACTATTCAAGGATATCTTTGATACACTAACTAGTAACGACATTTGTTAAAAACACATTAGTCAATCCACAGAATCCCATTTAACCGAGTCGACGAGATAGCGCCTAATTTAAAATAATACAGAAAAAATACAATAAATCAGATTGTATGGGATGCCTCACATGGAGCTAATGATTTTGACGCATTATAGCTGTTATGATTCAGGTAATAAGGTCTTTTCGTTGTCAATTTTAATTAACAGAATTTTATCTTATGTATATGCGTGTATACTGAATTCGAATTGAGTTGCTAAGTTCTTAAAGAAATAATTAATTAACGTAACAGAAAGTAATTAAATATTTGACGACAAATAAGTTTCTACATAAAATTTCTTGGCTTGGCCTTTGGATTAAAATCTTATGTTAATAAAATATTAATAAAGAAGTTTTATTATTCGCTAAAAGACTATGAATATATAATTAAAATCGTGGCTAAATAATATTTAATTGTATTTAATTAACATGGTGTAACCTGATGGAAAGGAGTAACTTCTGAGTTTTTTTGCAGAATCTAGATTGATATGTAGATTTTATTAGCTTTAAATTTCATTTAATATTTTACAGTAACAATTGCAAATTGCTTGAGTAAATAATATTTTAATTTTGATTTAAATTTTGTAAAGCTACTTAATCGCCTTCTAGTATTAAAAAAATAAAACAACTCTTAACCCTTTTTATAAAGCAATAATTTCACAATAAAACGTATCAATGTCCATTCAAAATCGAATCGTTCAAACTTTACCATAAAAACTCGATCGAACTAATGGACCGTGACTGTAATGTCCTTACAATCTATAAAAAACCCGAACGAAATTCGACTTGGGTTCACTTAAAAAAGCATTACCCTTCGTGGCCGAGTGACTTATTGTAACCAATGTAAGGAATGTAAATATAAATTCACCTCGAGAGCGAGAGGGAGGTGGGATGCGTCAAAAATATTTAAATTAAGCCCTCCCTTAATGTCGGACATTATTTTTTTATCGGCACGTCCAAATAAAGATATGTCGCGTTCTTTCAAGAAACTTATCTTGGAAGGGAGAATATAAAATTCGGGATTTGTAACCTTTCGTATCAGATACTGTTACGTTGCAGTGGTTTCAATTGTTATTAAAAATAATTGCGCGGATGGATAGTTTTTTTTATTTAATTAATTTCTTTGTGGATAGTGTCAATAGAATGGACAAGAGACCAAGGAGATATGACCGAGCTAAGCTTTTTATTCAAACAAGTCAAACTCAAGTGATAGGCATACTGCCTATATTGGAGACTCTTTAGATAGCTATGGAATTTCCGTGTAGAACCAACGAAATATATTGCTAAAAAGTACTTCGAAAAATATCTCTATTTGTCAAGTCCTTCGAGTATTCAATCTTTACTAAGTAATTGATAGGAGAATAATTCCTAAATTTAAGGACCAAAGAAGCCTCAATACACGTTTTTTAGTTTTGTTGTAGGTATATTTTTGTTACTGAAATTCTTTACTCCAACATGGATGTATTGATTTTGGGGAGTCCAAAACTTGGTGTGAGAAAGAGACAGGCATAATATGCAGTTACCTAAGAATGAGTTACAAACAGAGTAATGATAATGAGTTACATTGTACAATATAATTAATATTTGCATCGTCAACATACACCAAAGGCCTCTACGATATTAAGACTTCATTACACTAGTTCACTTACTCTTCCAACCAGAACACTCTACAAAGAAATGTTCTTGAACAAAATCAATATTAACCTACTAAACGTGCTTGCATCGCCTATCACTAGTAAGTTCTTAATTAAAGGTCATAGTTTATGGTAGTCGAAATAAACGACGTACCTCCTTGAAAAGCCGGCCAAACTCTGATTAGCTAATTAGACTTTAAGCTTAACGCTCATTGGTCGACTATTGCGTCATCGGCTGCCGCCGACCAATGACATTTTAGATTAAAGTCAAATTAGTTCTTTGGACATTGATTAGTGTTTCAAAAACAGTTTAATGCTTAAAATGAATTGAAAGCACAAATACCATTCTAGTATGATTTTTAATTCCAAACATTATCGAATATTCTCGAAACGTGTCGACGTTTCTAAAGTCTTGAAATTCTCGGCATATTCAAACCAAATTCATAACCAAAAAGGGTGATTACTTAATCCCGCTATAACGATATTTATATAGGTTAAGTAAGGAAGGGTTAAATTAAATATTTGTTTTACATCTTATCTTTAATGTTTCAAAACCTCTGAGATTAAGAGACTTGTTGAGTTTTATATTCTTTAAATAGACACTTAAATATTGGATGAAGACGTTCCTGATAAGGCTTTGCATTTTATTACTAAAGAGCTACGCTTGCGACTTTATCCGTGTTCACTTTAAAAGACATTTCTTTAAAGTATCCTTTATTTATACCCAAATGGATCTTTGTATAAAGTCAAATGCATATTCGCGAGTGAACACCATGAAGCTATGTATTCAGATATTTTCTTTATGGTTTCGAAAACCTGTTGCAAACAATTTTCATACACCTATCTCCTGTACCAATGTCGGTAAATTATCTACAATATATATAAAATTTGTTTCGACTACAACAATCTTAATTAAAATTATTTTTATTCAGTATTTGTTTTTTTCGAAACTGATTCAGGTTTTTAGTTTGTTAATTTTTATTTTCAAAAACATTCCATTTGTTTTTACCGTTTTATTTTCACTGTTAACGTTTAAGCATAATAACATATTTTATACGTTTATTTTGTTTTTGACAATAATTTTAGAAAATTTTCTGTACAAAGGTAGGTAGGCCTTTGTTTAAGCCCGAGTAGGTAACACCCACTCAAAAGTTTTTTTTTTATTTTTATAGAATAGGTAATCGCACCTGATGGTAAGTGGTCACCGATGCCCATAGACATTGGCATTGTAAGAAATGTTAACCATCGCTTACATCGCCAATGCGCCACCAACCTTGGGAACTAAGATGTTATGTCTCTTGTGCCTGTAATTACACTGGCTCAATCACCCTTCAAACCAGAACACAACAATACCAAGTACTCCTGTTTTGCAGTAGAATATGAGTAGGTGGTACCTACCCAGAAGGGCTTGCACAAAGCCCAACCACCAGTGAATATATATCAAAAACAGCAATTCTTAGTATTGTTGTTGTTATTGATAACAAGAAGTGAATAGACGAGGCAGAACTGTTATTATTTCACTTATATAAGCGACTAACTGCCCGTGCCGACTTTGTTCGGTTAAATTCATACAAAGTTAACTGTCTTTTTTTTTCTTTTTTTTTTTTCATATATGCCCCGGGATGGCAAATGACTCTACTCCACCTGATGGTAAGTGGTAGTAGAGTCCAAACGCGACGACGGCCAGTACAGACGGGAAAAACGTTCTGCACTAGCCGCCTTCGCCTTGCCGGCCCGCAGACAAAGTTTTACCCTTAAAGTTAAATTTCCAAAAATCCTTTATAAGCATTCGATCCGCACTATCATAGATAATTTTATTATACAATAATATATGTGGTTTTATTTTTGTATGAATAATAATGAAAGTTAACATCGAGCAAAGCTTAAAAATTATCAATTTATTTATTTAAAACGTTCAATAACTTCTCAACTACCTAAATTTCAGACTAAATGTCTTAGTCACGAATTTAGTCATAAATCATAAGTGAACTTTACTAACGTAATGACGTCGACGAAGCCGATTATGATGTAACAATAGCCTAATTTCTAAACCGTGTAAATCATTGGCCTTCGTTAATTATAGTGCAAGAGCTGGTGGTGTGTTCTTTTGTCTATATGTTCCACAAAAATACATTACAAAATATAATATTTATTTAATTTTACTAAATTTTATTACATTATAAATTTATTAAATTATATAAACTTTGGGCTTTTATTTTAAAAGTCTACAAGTAGAAGAGTATCATATATATACAAGTATTTATACTGGGCGATTAATCATTATTTTCATTTGTAAGTCAGTAATATACTACAAAACAAAAAATCTTATAATGAATGAATGAAGTCATCCTAATCACCATGAATAGCCAATTGCACAAGACATTACAATGCAGACAGGCCCGAATGGAATAGTACATCACTCTCATAATTCAATGGAGCGCCAATCCGATAGGTCCGGGGAGAGATCAAGTGCAGGACGGCTTTATGTGCATTCCGAGGCACGAGTGTACTGGTTGTATCTAACTCATACCAATTTCGAAACTGCTAAGAAATTCACTTATGAAAAACTTTTTAAATTGTCCAACCGGTTTATAAACCCTATGATGTATTCATCAGAATTTGTAACCTCATTAACTAGCCATCCTGTGGTAAGAACGCGTGAATCTTAACCAATGATCGTGGGTTCAAACCGGGGCAAGCACCACTGAATTTTCATGTGCTTAATTTGTGATTATAATTCATCTCGTGCTTTACGGTGAAGGAAAACATCGTGAGGAAACCTGCATGTGTCTTATTTCACTGAAATTCTGCCACATGTGAATTCTACCAACCCGCATTGGAGCAGCGTGGTGGAATAAGCTCCAAACCTTCAAAAAGAGGAGAGGAGGCCTTTAGCCCAGCAGTGGGACATTCACAGACTGTTACGGTAACTAGCCAATATGAAAATGAGCTACTTTTATATTAGTAATAAAATGATGTCTATTTTGGAAAACAACAAATTAAAATGAAAACAACGTGGAATTATAAAACTATCTATTTTTTATTGATGAGAATTTTCTTATTGTTTCATGAAAAGCGCTTTGTTTTTCCCCAACAGCGCAATTGTACGTAAACAATAAACTTTCCGTTATATATAAATGAAAAGCACTGATTTACGGTCCGAATGGTCCAGTGTATAGATGACGCGATTTTAATACAAGATCACAGATTCAAATCCGGTTACCCAATACTTAGTGTTGATTTATTAACCTGTTGTTTGTGTTGATCACATTAAAAAAAATAATAAATTTTAGGATTGAAGAATTCGAAAAATCGTCGAAAGTTGTTCTTTCAATAAATAATCACTCTTATTACAATAAACAAATAGTATATAATCAAATGACTATACAATTCCTATATAATCTTAGTTGTATTTAAGATCTGCAAATAACAAGAAATTACAGTGAACACCCTTAGATAGCGTGCCTGTGTTTAATTTTAAGCTCCGGGAAGACGATTAGCGGTTAACCAATGGACGAGTATTTTAAGCGCATTGTTAGAAATACAAGATGCTATTTTGAAATTAACTGTTATAATTATATAATGCCATTTGATATGTTCCTAGTAGAAAAGCCCTAACGCTTTCTCTATATACACTGTTCTATTTACTTGGTGATAAAACTCAATTAGATATTTCGATTCGAATTCAAAATGTATTAAATCAATGGTTCACACATTATAAGACACTTACAAATAACGATTATATATGTATTTATTATTCTATGATTATTATGTCTAATTCAAAACTTTTAAAATCAATAATTCACAACAAGTTTGGTTTTAAGGATTTAATTCATTCAAATTTTCAATATTTTACTTCATCTTAGTCTGTTAAAGCGTTAGAATTTAATGAAGTCTAAAAATTTCAGAAATTTCGTAGTATAAAAGTGTTAATTGAATAATTCAATTAATAAATGTATTAAAAGTAATTCATAATGGTTTTTTCTTTCAATTATCAAAGAACGGTATTTTTAATTAAAAGATATAAGGAATAATTAATTAACTTTATAATTTTTTGCCTTTTACCCAACAAAAGATACTTAACTTGATTATATAATAAATATATAAGGGAATATTTGTTTTATTTGATACCAATTTTGTTTATATGGAAAATATTTATTTTAAATAAAGCCTACAGTTATTTGGACCTGACCGTCTGTGTATATATCAGCCATTGATAATTTATTCCATTGCAAAACATAATCATTCAAATTTGAGGAAGACAATGCAATGCTATGATTGACTGCGTCAATATTAGTATTCCAGTAATTAACAAATATATGCATACAACGGATATTATAATTAAAACAAAATCTAAGAATGTATTCTTAATTGTCTACAACAATTGCGCGAATTTCTTCTAGAAAATTCTATCGTATTTTCTTCGCTAGCCCCTGGTCTATAAAAGTACCACAAGATCCTAAAGTATAATGAAATTCTTGGCGTAATTGATTCTATTATATCTCGTTAAATCGATTGTGTATTCAAACAATGAAACTTGTTTGAACATTAATTTGTGTTCGTTCTTTGTATACGTTCATTATAGTTTTGAGATGTTTAATTGAAAAACTACGAAACTATTGTTTATGTAGTTATAAGCACGTTCGAGGGAAACATAACTTGTAATCTTGTTACTATTATCGTCATTGTACTATTTAAATTAATATAATGAAATTTATATAAAATATGTACGTAAAGACAGTTAGTCTTTACCCTAAGCTAAACAAAACTTAGTAAATTATAATTATTAAAATAGATTATAAATTGGGTGTTATTTTTTTATTGTTTGTATATTCTTGGAAGGTTTTGCAAATTATGAATCGATTCTGATGATAATGTTTTTATTTGATAGTTTATACTACGAGCGATTGTTGCGTGAATCTCAATTTATTTTATATTAAATATATTATTACATCTGTTTTATATATACATACTAGCGCTATACCTTCACTCGCTTCATAATTCAAAATTGTTAAAAACTAATTTCAATTTCTTCAAAAATTAAGGATTTCCATAAACACTTTTATCCCCTTTATCACTAACTTAGCGGTTAAAATATCGAAAGTCCTTCCTTAGTCTAACTTACTGTGAAAAAGGTTAATGCAGCCAGGAACCCCATTAGTTTGGGCTGTACGTTGATATGTCAGTCGGGCAGTCATATATATATATATATATATATATATATATATATATATATATATATATATATATGTATTCTTAATTAAATATTTGAGTTACATACTTGAGTACATTACATTAATTAAATTGAAGCTTTATAGTAATTAATTTGGTAAAAGTTACTGTTGGCTTTGTGTGTACATTAAAAGCTTATAAACGTCTGAATTAATATCTGCAGACATCAAAAGATGTTCGATCCACTAAGCAAAAACACTTTCATTAACGTTTAGTAAAAATTTTCAGAATAGCGAGACATTATGTTATGTAACGGCCAATGCCAGCAGTAGCTTAGAAGCTTTCAGTTGAAGAAATGGCTTTAGAGCCGCCACGCATCTATCCGTGCAGTGACGGAGAAAGAATACATTTCACTGCCCCTCTCTTTCCCATGGGTGTCGTAAGAGGCGACTAAGGGATATCTGAGCGACCATCTGCTCACCACGTTACCACCGTACGTATGGTGAAAAACTCGTGAAGTGGCTTGCAGCCGCGTTTCGAGGTCAGCCAGTGTACAGCCAGAGCCCGAGCGAGTATTGCCGCGATGGGTGTTGGTCCAATTGGAGACGGCTGTTGAACCAATGCCGGGGGAAACTGTATTGACCTGCCGGTCAGGGAGACCCGAAGAAACGGCTGTTCCGCTGGCCGCCCGTGGCATAGTACAGGGGCCCGAGCGTGCCTAACCAGCTCGTGAGGCTGCCCCACCAGGCCACGCATAACCTCGGGGTGGATCGTCGTGCCGGTTGGTGACCGGTAGGTGGGGTCCCGGCGGCCACTTCCGGGGGGGTTCGGGGGCCCTTCCGTCCGGCGGGTCAGTGTATTTTTCCTTTTGACAACCACTTGGGGAAACACGCCTCCACACTTTGCCCATCCCTATCGTGGCAATACATCGCTCGCTTCACGTCTCTTTTCCATTTCATTTTTCCCAAATGGCGCAACAAAAAAGAAAAAACGGTCGTACAGCGGTGCACACCCCCACCATACCCTCGCTGTTTGAGGTCGAGTTCTCTAACATCCGAGGACTCCACACTAACCTCAATGCTGTCCACCACCATCTCACACAAATACTCCGTCCTGCCGATACCAGCTACCTTAATTATCCCGGCTACACGCTTGAAGAATCCTTCAAAGCGAAAGCCGGAGTATGCTTGTTCGTCAGGACGGATGTTTGCTGTCACCGACTGCGCTGCTTGGAGGACCCCTCCTTCTCCATGTTGGTGGTACGTGTGGACCTGGTTCGTCAGAGCCGAGTCTACGTGTGCCTCTACAGATCCCACAATGGTGACTTGGAGACAAGCCGACTATTTGACCATCTTAGTCGGGTGGCAGATGCTGCGCAAGAGCAATTTCCTAACGCGGAATTGGTGTTTTTGGGGGACTTTAATGCTCACCACGAATCCTGGTTGAAATCCCTCAAAACTGACCATGCTGGAAGGACTGCTCATGCTTTTGCTCTCACACATGACTTGACCCAACTGGTTGATCAGCCCACCAGGATCCCAGACATTGATGGGCAAGCACCTTCTCTACTGGACCTTCTGCTGACTTCTCACCCGGTGGAATATCAGGTTGTGGTTCAGGCTCCTCTTGGCTCTTCGGATCACAGCCTTATTTCTACCAGAGTGCCACAGGCCAAGCTGCCGCCACTAGCGGTATGCAAACGTCGCGTTTGGCACTATAAGTCGGCGGATTGGGACGGTATGCGCGATTACTATGCGTCGGTCCCTTGGAAGGAACGTTGCTTCAGTGGGAATGACCCGACAGCTAGTGCCGCTGCTGTTGCTGGCGAGATCATGCTGGGAATGGAATACTACATTCCTAGCTCAGATCTCGTCAGTGGGAGTACGCGTAACCGTTGGTTCACTCGTGAATGTGCCGATGCTGTATCAGCTAAGCAGGCGGCATATCGCAAGTGGATCAACGGCTGCATTAGCGGGGCATCTAACATTGACTCACTGAAAGCAAACTACAATAAAAACTCCAAGTCCTGTAGGAAGGCATACACGAGAGCGGATGCACAGCGCATTGTACAGATTGGTCATGACCTTGTTTCGCATCCTAGGGGCTCCCGTAGCTTCTGGCGTCTGACCAAGTCTGTGCAAAACAATTTCTGCCAACCTTCGCTGCCACCGCTCAGAAATCCGGACGGATCGCTAGCTCACAGTCCGCAAGAGCAAGCTGATCTCCTGGCTAAACTCTTTGCCGACAAATCCGTCATCGATGATTGTAGTGCACCTACAATACCTGCATGTGGCCATAAGATGCCTGACATTAAAATCAGGCAACGTGATGTGCGTGCGGAGCTGCAATCACTTGATGTACGGAAAGCTAGCGGTCCCGATGGAATACCAGCCATAGTGCTGAAGAAGTGCGCAGCGGAGCTGTCTCCTGTGTTAACGCGCCTGTTCCAACTTTCTCTCTCTTCGGGAAGTGTGCCGGAGGCTTGGAGAAGAGCTAATGTGCAAGCGGTTCCCAAAAAAGGGGATCGGTCTGACCCGGCAAATTATCGGCCAATAGCTATCACCTCAGTACTTTGTAAGGTGATGGAACGGATTTTAAACAACCAACTGATCCATTACCTAGAAGATCACTGTCTGATTAATGATCGTCAGTACGGGTTTCGACCAAAACGGTCCACAGGTGATCTTCTAGCGTACGTAACACACCTCTAGGGTGAAGCTATCGACAAGCATGGAGAATCGTTGGCTGTCAGCCTCGATATCTCCAAGGCTTTCGACAGGGTCTGGCACAGAAGTCTTCTCTCCAAGCTACCGGCATATGGTCTGCCTGCTCAGCTATGCACCTGGATTGCCAGCTTCCTACACAAGCGTAGCCTTCGTGTTTTAGTAGATGGTTGCGCTTCACAATTCTATGTAGTGAATGCTGGGGTCCCCCAGGGATCTGTGCTATCTCCCACACTCTTTCTTTTGCATATCAATGATATGCTCTCCCTTGGGAACATACATTGCTATGCAGATGATAGTACAGTGCATGGTGGATACCACGGACGCGCAGTGGCTGGGCGGGCGGAAACTGAGGAGAGGCGGGAGAATCTTGTCATTGAACTCGATAGAACGTTAGAGCTCATCGCCAAATGGGGCTCTGATAATCTTGTTGAGTTTAATGCCAAGAAAACACAGGTATGCGCTCTCACGGCGAAAAAGTCAACATTTTCCCCTCTTCCCTCCCTCTGTGGTACTCCGCTGGTGAGGCAAAGCAAAATCGCCATGCTGGGGATTGACGTTCGCTGCGACCTTAGTCCAAGGGATTACATCGAGGCTGTTATAAAAACAGCTTCACGGAAACTCGGAGTTCTGAACAAGGTGCGTCGCTTTTTCACGCCACAACAACTGTGCCTGCTGTACAAAACACAGGTACGGTCTTGCGTGGAATATTGCTCGCACCTTTGGGATGGCTCCGCTAAGTACCTACTTGAGGCCTTGGACCGGTTGCAGCGACGTGCCGTACGCATTATTGGCGACGTAAAGGTCACAAACACCCTTGAACCTTTACAATTGCGTCGTGAGATAGCAGCACTGAGCGCTTTCTATCGACTGTATCACGGCGAGTGCTCTGAGGAATTATTTTCTCTAATTCCTGCTTCCCCCTTCCTTCTTAAATTCACGCGAGCTGGTTCTCGATGTCACCGCCTAACTGTGACATCAATTCCATCGCGAACAAAGAAATTCCTTTCTTTGTCGCACTTCCAAAAAATGGAATTCCTTACCAGCTCACGTGTTCCCCTCCTCTTACAACCCGGGTTCCTTCAAACGAGGCGTGAAGAGGCATCTTGCGGGCCGGCAAGGCGAAGGCGGCTAGTGCAGAACGTTTTTCCCGTCTGTACTGACCGTCGTCGCGTCATTTGCCCTCCCGGCGAATATAAAAAAAAAAAAAAAAACGTTGTTCTAGTATTTATTGGTGATAGGATTTTCAGCGTGTTTTGACAGACAACACTCATACCTTAATTATTTTAGAACAAATAATCAACACTTACATTAATAATGACTGCCTCATTGTTCTAGTGGCTAAATGTAAGGCTGCAGACCCGGAGGTCTTGGGTTCAACTCCGAGGTCGGGTCATTAAAAAAAGTTATTGGGTTTTTCTGTCAGAAAATTATCAGTAGCAGCCTGGAGTCTGGAAGTTGGAAGTGTGTACACTCTTGTGACTCGGAAAGGACGTAAAGTCGTTGGCCCTGCGCCTGAACTCTTTCCGGTTGTATCTGCCGCTGCTGTTGTGGATTTCAGTCCGATCAGATTATGAGAGCTAGGGAATAGAGAGTAGTAGGGAATACAGGTAATGTTTGCACACACACTTGTGCACTATAATATGTCCTGCACAGTTGGCTAATCTCTCTTGACATTGTCCGCCTTGGCCAAAATCGGTCTGGAGGACCTTATTAATAATGTCGATGGGCAAACTATCTACTGATCATCACGTGACCTATTTTCTGTTTTGATATCTCATTCCAAATTTAAAAATAAGATATAATATGTGCTAGAGGTATAGTATATGATAGTTTTATTATGATGTTTTTTTTTGCCTTGGCCACACAGCATGAGTAAACTTGATCCAGATATAAGTTTGTGATGTTTGGCTAATTAGTATACCATCACAATTTAGAAAACGAACAAATTTAAAATATTTTCTTTATAAAATAACTAAAGTTATAGTCCTATTTGAAAATATTTGTCCAACGGTGACAAGCCGAATAAATATTAAAAATTCCTGAACCTTGAAATATCTAAGCCGCTCAAACAATTTAATTCATTTCATTTCACGAATACAACGTGCTTTATATAACGGAACAAGTATTTATTTTAAATAATGTTTTATTAAAATGTCGAAGAATTACCTTTGTTGTAATTAAATATCAAGCGATTTAATCGTCAATGCGCGACCAAGTTTGGAAAATAAGATTTTACGTCCCTTGTGCCTGAAGTATTACTGATTAAACCATCCTTCAAACCGGAACACAACGTACCTATTAGCAATACTAGCGGTAAAGTATATGATGAGTAGCTGGTACCTACACCAATAATTTTACCGTTATATTAGTATATATAAAATGTGTATAAATTCACTTAGAATCAAAATCAAAGTGAGATATTAATGCCGAATACATTTGTTTCACTTGATATCAAATATAGAATTATGAATCATGTGGAAAAAATTCCAATATATTTCAAAGATAAGAGTGGAATGCTCGTATGGTTACTCACACTTATCTAAGTCGTTCGATTTTGTTTAATGTAATCGGTTATTGGAGGAATTACTCTGATAGGTTACTGAATACGTCTCACACATTCATCGGGAGTCGGAACCAACTGAGCACTGTACAATACATTATTGATATAACATTGATGAGATGGCCCAATGGTTAGAAAGCTCGAATCTTAACCGGGTATAAACCCGGGCAAGCACCACTGAATTTTGATGTGCTTAATTTGTGTTTATAATTTATTTTGTGCTCTAAGGTGAAGGAAAACATTGTGAAACAGCCACCCAACCTTCACACGTACTGGAGCAGCGTGGTGGAACAAACTTCAAATCTTCTCCTCAAGTCAGCCGCCCCAGCTGTGGGTCATTAACAGGCTGGTACTTTAACTTTATATAACTAAGTGACTCGAACAGTAGAACTACTCTGCAAGGACAACTCAGAACTCACCGGAAACTTGATCGTTAAATCTCATAAAGTGAAGCGACACTGAATATAACAACTATATTATTTGACATTTAAATAAGATATTAAAAAAAAACTACGAGAAATGATAATCCATATAAATCTTCAATAAGCTAATAACAGTTTTAAAAACATACTTTAAACAATGTACTTTATAGAAAAATGTTACTTTCTAACGCATTAAGATAAATTATAATGCATCATACGTGGTTTTTTTTTAAATATTACTACTCAATATGGTATTAAATCAATCAATAATTGTGTAGTATTTTTCTTAATTTCTACAATATTGGAGTCATTTAAGTAGTGAAGTATTATAGTAGAAAGTAGTGTTTTTTGAACGATTTCACTTTCAGGTATTAAACAGTTAGTTTTTACACAACTATCCAAAATAGGATTGAAATGTTATCTGGGTTCATGTATATATATGAGTTTCTTTGTTCCCTCATAACCTGTAAATGCTTGAACAGATTTGAATGTATGTGTATCGTTAGAATGCCGAATGCCTCACGTCATGCCGAATGTCATTGACTATAAATTCATTCATTCATTCAGGTTAGTGTTTGGGGTTACCCGGTGGTACTGTGAGACTTTAAAATAAAACCACATTATAAATTGTCTAAAATTATTAAGTACTTACAAAAACATTGTTATAGCGCGATAAATTCTTAAGTTACAAAGTGTTTTATTAATTATAATAAATTTAACGTACATTAATATTATTAACTATTAAGGTCATCGACATATGCTTGTCGCAATAGCTGTCACGTGGGCTCAGTAACGTTAGAAACTGTAATTATAGCTTTCCAACGAGTGAAGGCGTAGAGAATTATGTATTTGGCATAAAAGTGACTTTTTACCAAAAAATTCAAGTTTCCTCACGACGTTTTACTTCATCGCACAAATATTAGCTCAAACTAAGCAAATATAACTCAGTCGTATTTGAACTCTCAATATTCGGTTAAAAATCATAAGTTCTAATCACGAAGCCATCATGGCTGGCAAACCGTATTATCAAAAACCCTGAACACTGCTTACCCTTCATTAAAAAGCAATAAATTTAAAAATCAAACATATTTATAATATTATTCCAAATAATGAAAACGACAACGTAAAAAAATTGTAAAAAAAAATCACCCATTCCTAACAATATACAATACAGTAGAGATTTGTACACACCGGACCTTAAATGTAAATTATAGAATTTAAGACGGCCATAACGAACGCTTTTACAATATTAAAGCAATAAATAAAGCTGTAGTTACATCTACGAGATTTATTGGAATTTAAATTCTTTCGTGTTTTCTTTGGTTCTGTTTATTTTGGACTAATTACGCTTCGAGGTTCGTAATCGAATGGTATTATAAAAAGCAATAAAAGGGGAATGGGTTTAGAGAAATATGAGCATGTAACATTATGGTATGTACTAGATTTAGGTTCCAAATTTAAACTTGATTTAGTTGTTAAATGTGTTAGTGTTAATCCATACACGTTGATAATTGCAACACAGTTAACACATTTTTTTTGGTAATTACCTCCTTGGTCTAGTGGATAGATAAAAGATCCAGAGGAGGAAGCCCCAGGTCGGGCCATTAAAAATATTGAGTTCTTCCGTCGAAGATTCTCAGTGGCGGCCCGGAGTATTATAATAATAAGTCTTCACGGTGTTTCAGGAACACCACGATTTCTGAGTCTTGATGGCTCTGATCCGTGACTAGAACACGAGAATCTTAACCGCAGATTGCGGATTCTAACCCGACCAAACACTGAGTTTTATTTGCTTAAATTCAGCTTATCGTTAGACTCGTGGTCGATCGTGATTTGTATCGTGAAGAAACTTGTATGTTCTAGGTAAAAATATGTTATAAATGAGTCCAAAACGCAGCGAAGCAGCGAGGTAGAATAACTTATAAGACTTCCAAACATCTTTTAGAAGAGGAGGCCACAGAGGAGGCCTAAGCCCATCTGTGGGACAATTACAAGATATTACTTTACTTTTAACTTACGATTGTATTATTGCTTTTCTCTGAAGTTCTCAATTTTTATGTATTTTTATGTATATTAGCTGTCCGTACATATATCTGTTCCATACATATAAAACTAACATAATATAATAAGACTTGCTTTTGTTCGTATTGAATGTGTTCACTCATCGTTCGTGCGATTAAATACTAACTTTACTAAGCTGCTTATTTTAACAATAGCATTATATTTGTTAAAACTTTTAAAAAAGGTAATCGTTGTTTGTGTGATATTAATCGAAGTATTGTTTTATGATTTAATTTTATAGAATAGGAAGGCGGACGAGCATATGGGCCACCTGATGGTAAGTGGTCACCAACACCCATAGACATTGGCATGTAAGAAATGTTAACCATCGCTTACATCAATAATGCGCCAAGAACCTTGGGAACTAAGATGTTATGTCCCTTGTGCCCGTAATTAAACTGGCTCACTCACCCTTCAAACCGGAACACAACAATACTAAGTACTGCTGTTTTGCGGTAGAATATCTGATGAGTGGGAGTACCTACCCAGACCACTTTTCGGTTTTTTTTTCTAAAGTCTGTACTTTCATGTATTTGTGTGTACTTTGATGATCTAAAAAAATATAAATGAATAAGACTGGATTTAAAATGTACCCTGTTACTTTTATATAGAATAGCTTTTTAATTATGAAATAATTTTATTAAAATTGGTTCAGTAGCTCCAGAGTTTATTGATATTAAACAAAAAAATATTTTATATAATATTAGATTTTTTTTTAATTAAAATATGCTGGCAATGACCTGGTGAGTCACCATCACCCAAGACATTAGCACTGTAAGAAATATTAACCATCACTCACAACATCAATTCGCCATCAACCTTGGGAACCAACATATTATGATAAGTGCATCTAGTTCTATTTAAGTATGTTACTTACCATTTAAACCGGAACACAATGTCTGACGACTGGGTGGTACCTACCAAGACTCGCGAAAACCCCACTACCGAGTAGAATGACAATTAACATATAAATAAATATGTGACGAAAATTTTTCTCGTCATCTCTAAACGATGTGTTTATAGTACAGACTATAAATACATTTTTTGTACGTAAATGCTAGAACGTAAAACAGCTCTGTATATTATATATTATATAGGATGTTTTGAACTGGAACCATGGTAAGCATATTCTCACGTGACATGAAAAATTGTTTGCGGAGCGTAAAAAGTATTTTAATTGTGTGTCCATTAAATACGAGTATTTTATTTAATTAGCTCGAAATTCATTAAAATTTTGCAATGCTGCAAATTGATTTTCTTATTAAGATTTTTGCTCCAATTTTTATTGCATGTTTATATTTAAATTTATTTTAGATTTATGTTATTGTCAAGGTGTAAAAGTTTAACTTGTAATTCTGAATAAACTAATAAAATATGTATACACGTATGCACTTCGACTACGTAATAAGATATCGACTTATGCAAATTATAGGTCATTTACTGTTTTTTAGCTGAAATTACCGCAAGATTGCGGGTTCAAATTCAAGCAAGTACCACAAACTAACAAAGTACTAAACGGCGAGGAAAAATATTGTGATGAACTTCGGTCATATCAAATGTACCCTTAAAATAACAAAATTCAATTCTTGTTTTTTTTTTTTTAAATGAATTCTGCTTAACAATCATCTACTTACCAAACAAGTCAAAAACGCTATGTAGCACATAATCGCATATTACAAATGTAATGAACACAGACCGATCATATAAAAGAAGGAAAAAGGCTTCATCAAACATTACCGATTAAAATAAATACATACAATTGCTACATAATTACAATATTAGCCGCTAAAGTCCCTATAGCGCTTTGTAGCGTTGCAAGACTCTAGATTACTTTCTGTAAACACATTAAGTTTATACTGCACAGCGATTTAAAGCTGTTGCATTACTACTTAACAACAAATAGCTATAATCGTAACTCTACCACATAATTTGAATTAGGTTCCAATCTAGTTTTTTATATAATCTAATAAGCTGGTATAATAGTAAGGGATATTACTAATATATAATTATTTGATGTAAATTAAATTAGTTAAAAAAAATTGAAAATAAATTACCGAATGGAGCTAGCAGTCCAGGGTTTGACAGTTAGCAATTAACGCTTTAATGCCTCGAAAAGTAAATATATGAATAAATAATCCATATAGTCATTGTTCCTACGCCTGGGTTTGCACCGATCATGTCGGAAAGTCATCAAATCGGCTTATGCGAGTAAGACAATAGAAATCGGTGCTTCCATAGACACTTGTGCCTTATTATATCATCTACGCTATTGGCTTTTCTAGATTGAGCCAGGGGAAAGATAATGATAATTAGCATAAATCGTTTTTATAATCGGTGCAACCTAAGTTTGCCATCTCAAATTAGATACTCCGAGACGTTTATGCATGTAAACCAATAACCGCAAGAAAAAATAACGGTAATAATCTATTTGTAAAATAATAACTAACGTCTTTTAATGGCAATGCGTTCTGAAACGTTGTTTATACTTCAAGTTGTACATTTTTACATTCATTTTACCTAAAAAAAACAATATAATTACTCAAGCTCATTCATCTTTAAAGTTCAATTGTATCTCATATATAAACTGTTAAATATTAGGTCCTTACATATGAAATTAGCGTTTTGTCGTACTGACCACTTTGATCTGAAATATCTCCTCTTTGGTTAAGAATTCCAAATTCAAATCATTTAGCTGGTATATTTGAGTTTTGAAAACAGTCATTCATGTGTTTTTTCCTCATTATTTTTTTCTTTGGCGTCGCTTATTACCGCACAATGGAAAACATGAAATATCGGTATATTTACGAGTACGAATTAGAATTACTTGTGCCACGGTAGACCGTGGCACAAGTGCTGCAGAAACAGCTCGAAGGATTAATGATGTGTACGGCGCTGGTGTCGCAAAAGAAAACACGGTACGTTTTTGGTTTTAACGTTTTCGTTTTGGAAACTTCGACCTTCAAAACCAACCCCGTGGACGGCCGGAGACCAAAGTGGAAAATGAAGAATTAAAGGCTATTGTGGAAGCGATCCATCACAAAGCTTCAAAGATAGCTGCAGGCTTCGAGGTAAGTGATAAAACTGTATTAATCCACTTAAAGCAAATCGGGAAAGTAAAAAAATTGAACGATGTGTACCTCATGAATTGAATGAATCGAACTCGCAAACACACGTAGACTACTATGTTACTTTGCTCAACCGACACAATAATAAAGGGATTTTAAATCGAATTATTACTTGTGATGAAAAGTGAATACCGTACGATAATCGGAAGCACTCGTCGCAATGACTCTACCCTGGAGACCCAGCCAAATCCTGCCTTAAGCGAAAATTGATTCAGAAAAAGTTACTTGTGAATGTTAAGTGGACTAGCGCCGATGTTGTTCACTACAGATTTCTAAAATCTGGCCAAACGATTACGGCAGATATCTATTTTCAGCAACTGCAAACCATGAAGGAAAAAAAAGCTGCTAAACAACCGAGATTGGTCAATCGCTCTAGGCCACTGCTGCTTCACGATAACGCAAGACCACACACTGCACAACAAACAACCACTAAGTTAGATGAGCTACAATTGGAATGTCTGTGACATCCACCGTACTCCCTGGACCTTGCTCCAATAGATTACCATTTTTTCCGGAATTTGTACAACTTCTTACAAGGAAAAAAATTCAACTCCGATGCTGCAGTCCAAACCGCCTTTATTGATTCTCGCCCCCATTGTTTTTTTAGTAAAGGGGTCAATGGGATCAAAGGGATCAATGGGATAGAGATGCCAAAAGTGCATAGATAACAATGGTGCATACTTTTTTTATAGAATAGGAAGGTGGACGAGCATATGTGCCACCTGATGGTAAGTGGTCACCAAACGCCCTTAGACATTGGCATTGTAAGAAATGTCAACCATCGCTTACAGCCAATGCGCCACTAACCTTGGGAACTAAGATTTTATGTCCCTTGTGCCTGTAATTACACTGGCTCACTCACCCTTCAAACCGGAACACAACAATATCAAGTATTGCTGTTTTGCGGTAGAATATCTGATGAGTAGGTGGTACCTACCCAGACGAACTTGCACAAAGCCCTACCACCAGTATACTTTAATTAATTAAATACATTTTACAAAAAAAAATGACTTTATATTCCTCCCGCACAAAACGCCAATTTCATACGTAAAGACCTAATATTATTTATAAATATAAATAAACACTTACTGAACTTTTAATAAGGTTACACTGGTACAAAGTGTTTAACTATCATAAATTCGAATACATTTGCAATTTCGACATTTTACTTCCGTTCCGCTTTTGAAAAGATAAAATCGCTCGTTTAATAACCACACCGTTACCCGCTAATGACCGCGGCGCGCTTTACACGCTTTATGGTGGAGTGCAAGTTTTTCAGGTCACACTCTTGTACACTTAGGTCTTTATTCAGTACATCAATAGGTCATTCGTGTATCGTAAGCCTTTGGCGCTTAAAGAGGTGGCCGATGAGATATTTTTTAATAAATGAAAATGTTTTGTTTAAAAAATTTCAGCGCCCCTTTGATATTGCAGACTTTTGCGCTTAAAATGTTTTTAGGTCACGTACGTGGCACAACAATAATAAAAATATGCATTACGGATATTTTAAGTAGACCGTGGATTCCATTGAACACTTTTTAATGATGTTTCCAGTTGAACGACAGTCGTATAAAAGAGAAGTGGACAATACTACCAGACAGAAATAAAAAGTTTTTATATTTCGTAATTATTTTTTAATATTATCATTGCTACATATTAACGGTCTTATTTATAAACCTCGTTTAACGGGTAATTGGTTAAATAATACTGTCTCTTTCTTTTGAATGTCAAATCAAAAATGAGAGAAAGAGAGAAATAGCTTTAACTAAATAGTCGCTAACCAAAGTTTATAATTAAGGCGGTAAGGTATATTCAAAATTGAAAAGATTAATGGGAGTTTGCAATCATGAGAAAAACTGCTTGTCTTTAAATAAATATATTATACGTATGGTCGGCGTATCTCGAAGTGTTTGTTATTTGCGATATAAAATACATATTGGTTGGCAATTGGGGTGAGTCCGATTGTATACCGTGACGGCAAACGATTGCACAGAGAAGTATGACGATTCTACGCCGTCATACCTCTCTGTGCAATCGCTCTCTACTCGTGCGTGTTTTGTATACACATAGTGACATCTTACGATTTGTGTTTGTAAGAGGCTGTTTCCCGAAGCGGTGGTTGAGTTAAAACAGGGGCGATGTAAAAACGTTATACTGTACTCGTAAATAATACATTTGATTTGAATAAAAGGAAAAATAATTTACTTTACTATCGAAAATCCATGTTTTTAGTTATTTAAATCCATATTTATTTATTGGTTTTTAACTTTCATTTCATTTTTCGTCTTTGCAGCTCGTGATTTGTTTTATTGTAATCAAAAACCCTCTCCAAGTTATTTACTTTTAATTTATTTGGACACATATTATATACAATACATAAGCGCATTTAACTACATTATAATTACAAATATCGCAATAAGCATATGAGGTACGAACAAACCATCGCAGAAACGAGAAAAAAATCTTCAACTCCTTATGTTTTTATAATAACGTACTTAGCGCCGCATTCAAAATGGCCGCCCTCCCAGCGAACTGTCAAGTTCTGTGTTAACTAATTGTTAACTGTCAAATTGGTAATATTAGCTGCGTCCAGCGAACAGTCAAATTCTGTGTTACATTAAACATTCAAATTGGTAATATTAGCTGCGTCTTATTTTATTATATTAATTACAATCGAAATTTTCTCTTCAATCTATTGGGAATTCTAAAATTTACGAGTTAATACGACTTCATTATTAAGTTATTTAAAAGAAACTAAATCTTGAGATTTTTTTTTTAATTTTAAGCGATTATTTCAATTTTTTTTTGTTATTGTTTATAAATATATATGTTGTTATATTGAAAGCAATATAAGGCAATTAATATAATACTCACATTTGACAGCGAACTGGATTTCGGCAAAATCTGAAATTAGAAATAAAATTTATTTTATAACTCGTTGGATATGTGCACGTGTGGCATATCTCAACCCACACGCAAGTCGGCTTGCGGTATTACCCTTGACGTTAAGGACAATATGACTTATAAACACAAATAAAGCACAGGACACGGGTGCTCGGGAATGAACTCGCAATTTTCGGTGAAAATTACTTATTTTAACCATTAGGCCATCGCGATTTTTAATTGTATTGCGTTTTTACAATTAAGTAAATATTTAAGTTTTTTTTTATACTCACGTTTTGAAGAGCTTGAATTAAATTATGCGTATTATACGAAATAGACATTGGAATTGATCAAATTCTAATACAAATTTAACTAGAGGTTTATCTGTTTGTGCTATTTTTATGTACTACAAACATCATAGAGCCGTCAATTCAATCAAATAGTTTGTATAAGTTGCATCGATTTATTTACCTTTTAGTTAAATTACAACCACGAATCGATTATTTATTTAAATACGGCAGACTTTCTATGGCTTTTCGAGTTCGAACAAGCGATGGTATTTTCATTATGTCGTTATAAAAGAAATCGTTTTCGATTATATTTTTTAAGTCTATTTATATGAATCTATATATATATAAATGAAACAACATGCCGAGATGGCAGTGATAAGAGCGCGTGAATCTTAACCGATGATCGTGGGTTCAAAGACCGAGCAAGCACCACTGAATTTTCATGTGCTTAATTTGTGATGAAGAAAATGAAATATTACTATATTACATATGACCTTAAAGCTTAGTTGACTCTGACTCTACTTTTCCAGATAAACAAATTTTTAAGTTGCAAGATTGTTTATTCATAAATCTTCAAAACGCGGCGCTCAAATAAGACAGTACTTTTTAAAGGAAACAAATTAAATTTTTTATTTAAAAAAAGAACTATTTCACGATTGATAAAGATATAGCATAACGCACACAAAACAAAATAAATTATAAAGCTGACCTTAAAAAATGCTTCTACAATAATGAATGCAATATTACGTTGGTATTTCTAGAGCAACATTCGGCAATTTCCCAAAACGCCGCTTAATTATTTTGCATCGTCCCATGAAAAGGCCATCGGTCCACTCACGACTAAAGTGCGCCCGGACCACAAACGAACTCCGAATCACAAATTAAACCAGCCTCCTATCACACCGACACGAGTTATTCGACACGAATATTGTATATTTTTTTTATTAAGAATGCGTCTACTTTGGATTTACTTCATATTATATAAGATACTCAAATATTTAGTTTTTCATTTTATTTATAACAAGTAGGCAGACCGATAAATGGGCCATCTGATGATAATTGGTCACCACCCATTGGCATTAAAAAATATTAAGCATATCTTACATCTATGCACCAAATAGGAGCTTTTTTATGTTAAAGGGGGCAAACGAGCAGGAGGACTTGCAGGTGCATTTAAGGAATGAGTACGCTCTTTTCATGAAGGCTTAGAAGCTTAGATGTTATGATGCCCCTTGTGCCTGTAATTAAACTGGTTCACTCACCCTTCAAACCCGAACACAACAATACAAAATATTGCTGTTTGGTGGTAGAATATGTGTTGAGTGGTTGGTACTTGGTGGTTTTTAGAGACGTAAAATCATTAAAAATACCAACAAATAAATACAGTTACTAACTCCATTCAATACAATTCTTACTCTGCTTAAATAATATTAAGAGCAATATACATAAAAAGGTACCTTCTCCTCAAAAAGAGGAGAGGAGGCCTTTAGCCCAGCAGTGGGACATTCACAGGCAGTTACGGTTACGGTATATAAAAAAGAACATTACTAACATATATGAGATAAATAATTAAAACGAATATTTTCAACACGATGTAACAGCCGGCATGGCATTGCAATGTGCTCAGTTTTAATTTCAAACGATTCGAATTAATTTCCTTAATATATTTTTTTACGAGTCAAATGTCATATTTCTCAACACGCATATTATTAAAATCAAGATTGTTAATTACAGCGCCGTTTCTAGGGTTTACGTTCTCATTGTTTTTCTAATTAAATTTTTCGATGAAAGAAATGCTGAGAAAAAGCACCTCATATTTGTTTAAGGATTTTTTCATTGTTGGGAAATACGTATTTTATGTGATGAATTATTTTTTACAACGAATTTAAAAACTGTACATGAAACTCACGGCCGCATTCGAATGTGCAATGTCTGAAAGTGATATGCAAAATTGACTGTAATTACTATACAATTTAAATGATAGACTGTTCCAAATAGCGTATCACCGAAAGTCGGTTATCAACATTCCACGAGTGACATACGTGCTTTAAAATAACACAATTTTTAGAATATTTTTTATTTAAAAACAAATAAACATTAGAATCTTTACTACGACAGAGTTTTACACCATTTTTATTCAAAGATGTAAATGCTTAATAATGTTTAAGGAAAATGCAAATTGAAAAATCGTGTTTATAATTGGGTCCAAGTAAGACTTAAATATACTGTATATCGGCAAATTTTCAAATAAGAACGATTTCGGGTGCCGAAATTTGTTACAAAGTTTATTGAGTAGTTAAAAAGAAATATTTTGTTTTATTTGCTAGAATTATATTGTAATAAAAAATGGTTGGGATTTGTTCAAAACTGTATAAATTTTACTGGTGGTAGGGCTTTGTGCAAGCTCGTCTGGGTAGGTACCACCCACTCATCAGATATTCTACCGCAAAACAGCAATACTTGATATTGTTGTGTTCCGGTTTGAAGGGTGAGTGAGCCAGTGTAATTACAGGCACAAGGGACATAAAATCTTCCCAAGGTTGGTGGCGCATTGGCTATAAGCAATGGTTGACATTTCTTACAATGCCAATGTCTAAGGGCGTTTGGTGACCACTTACCATCAGGTGGCCCATATGCTCGTCCACCTTCCTATTCTATAAAAAAAAAAAACATAAACCATCAATAGATAACACTATATCTATTAAATATGAAAGCAAAGCAAATATAAATATGTATGTATTATATTTTAGTTAATTAAATTGTATTTTATTTTATGTTTGCATTGAAGAAATAATAAATAAATGTGCTGTCGATTTGGAGGGCGTTAGTAGCTACGACGCAGTATAATACTATTGTGTTACTGTCTTTTTATATTATAAATATGATAAATTGTATGTAAGCAGTTGTGTTGCAGAGGAGGCCTTAGCCTAGCAGTGAGGTTAACAGGCTGTTACTGTTACTATAGTTGTGTTTTTTATGTTTTTTAAGAATTTGCATTAGGACGTAATAGTGTAAATATGAATACTGTAATAAAACTGGCAACACCATTTTCCTTGATGCAAGTAAATAAATATAATGTATGAGTCCTTTGTTATTATTTTACCGCGTATTTATTAACTCGCTTTGCGCAATGTCTGTGAAGAGTGAAATTTTGTCATTATTTTTAACTAACTTCCTGATGAGTTAGAGGTCCTTCAAAATTTAAATAAAACTCGAGATTGGCTGACAACAAAATTAAAACGGACGTGGAATTTTAATGAATAATTGTTTATGATAAATATTTAACTTTTTTTGCTATCCATATATCATAATTAAATAATATTCTCATTTTTATTTATTATCAATTAATAGTAACAATTAAATATTTTTAAAATATCATTTTATAGTAAATACAAAGAAACAAAATCAAGTCACGTTGTCGGCCATCTTGTTCCCGCCATTTTTTTCTTTCGCCTATAATATGTCAACCGTTTGACCCTTGCATTTGTCATGGCCACTCGACTTCAGATTTTATGACATTGAGTTCTTACAAGGGACTTATATTTATGAGTTCAAAGAAGAGAAAAGGATATGTAGACACAAATTAAATAAAAGTTAAGTGGACATAACGTATCGTCGCTGTTGGTGCAAAAGTGATATTTTATGTATACTTTTGAATTAAATAATGCAGAAAAAAGGGACAATTTAATACCCAATTTCGTAGTCTTTTTTTATACCTTCCATCTTTCTATTGTTACTAAGGAGAGTTTTCTTTAAAAATAACATGTCACCTTCATAGTCCTTTTTCATAGTTTTTAAGAATTATTATTCTTGAAGTGTTATAAATATAATATAATATGCAATATATGGTAGATTATTAATAATTTATATTTTCCTTTTTTGAAGCACCTTCCAACATTTTTCCATTGCTATAAAGTAAAGGTAAATATTTGTAATATAATATTAATGCCATATTATATATTATTCCATAATATTTATTGATTCAGAGTGATATCCGACTTCCGCTGGCGTAAATTAACAATATTATCGGAAATATCTGTAACCGAACTTAATGTTATTAATGTGAGCGTGTTAGTTGGTTTATCCTATTAAGCGTTTCCATAGTAAGGTAAAGACAGCAAATATTTATAGAATATACACAAATTCATCACATAAATGCTTCTTGCCTGTATATAAAACAGCGGCCTTCTTGAGTAATGTAAAAAAAGAAACAGCCTGTTAATACCCATTGCTGGGATCAATCTCTCCCTTTGAGGAGAGGGTTTAAAGCGTATTCTACCATGCTGCTCCAATGCCTGTTGGTATATACACATCATTTCATTTCAGATATATTAGACATGTTGGCTTCCTCACGAAATTTTTCTTTACTGCCGAGCACGAGATGAATTATAAGCACATGAAAATTCAATGGTACCTGGGATTAAAGGCGTAATCAACGTTTACGATTAACGCGTTCTAACCACTGGATCATCTCGGCTGGTCCTTTGATTAAGAAGAACTTAGTAATTTTTTATACAGTGAGATACATTTTATCTTAAGTAAATGCAAAGCAATACGAGACAATTCCACAAGATATTAAGCGCAAGTTAAATGGCACCGCGCCAGTTATATGCCAATTATGTCCAATCTTATGCCAATCTTACAAAGAGGCCTATACATGCCTTTAATCATTTCTAACCGGGTCAGTTGTTAGATGATTTAACCTACATCGAAGCCTTTCTCGACTTGGCCCGTTTTGTTGGCGGCCAAGCGGGTCGCGATAAGACACTTTAAGCGCCAAGCTTAACTTTTTGTCTTTTTTTAATAATGGCCTCGTAAAAATCTTTTTACGGATTATATGTAGTCTCATTATTAGTACTAAAGTGCAAGAATTTTATTACATTTATATATCATAAGTAAATAATAACTAAGTCATAGACAATTTAAAAAAGCTGATGATTTACGTCGATATTTGATACTCCTAATTTAGTAACTGAGTGGTAGGGCTTTAAGCCGTAGATAAGAAGTAAGGAGCGGTTTATATTTCTTACAACTCGGTTTACCATTTCTACTACTTTATATATATATATCTATATTTTATGCACTTAGTGTATGGCTTGTTGAAATAATATCACGTACTAAGAATCCTCATCGGCGTTATCTCGGTAGTTCGAATAACACAGCCCCCAGAGGCTTCTGAAGCGAAATTGGATTGTCAACTAAAGGATACGCTGATTCCATTGTAAACTGCTGAGCGTTGAGAGCGTACAAAAAGACGGTCAATTCAACTTGTTACGCTACAATAGTAACGGTTTATAAGGGTGATTTTGCTTATTTAATTCGACTGAATGACTGACTTAATGTTCGTAGAATATATATTTTTGAAAATATTTCATTACAAGCACTCTTCGAAATGAAGAACTTAGATTTTCTTGTCTTATATCCTGCTTTTAGTTTCTCGGATAGAAAGAAATTGTTATGTTAAGTCTAATTAAATTCATAGTCTCACGTTTCTCATGCTACTTGAAATATGAGTCCATATTATTTTCAAATCAATTAATTTCTTTGCTTATTTTATTTATTTATTTATTATTTATTTTTTATTCATTTATTTTGAACAAATTATACACATCTTAAACAATATGTACGATTGTAACTACAATAGTATAATACTGTGTCGTAGCTACAAACGCCCTCCAATTCGACAGCACATTTATTTATTATTTTTTAATTATAAACATAACAATCAAATATCATTTAATTTAACAAAATATAATAAAAAAGGAAGGGATGGGCTAGGAAGGAAAAATAGGTTAGGTCAATGTTATATTGATCGTTTTAGTAATGATTCAGTCTCATCATAGCCCAAATTGAGAAGCCAGTTGATCATTCGAATTTTACAATGGTAAGTCGTAAGTGAGAAAATATCGTTCTTATTTATTCTATTATATAAAAATGAGCTCAAGTAATTGTATTAGTGACTTGCTATCGCTGATTTAAATGGAATGGTCCAGCAAACCCTATCACTTTTACCTTTGTTAGATACAAACTTAGTATTATAGGGAATATTTTTATGGTTAGATAGATTTTTATGCTTAGAGAGTTTCAATAGCGCTATGAAGATAGATTACTCATCATTATCATCATTAAATTTATAATTATGTATAATGCTTATGTATAATCATGAAGGAAATTTTAATTAACATACATATTCCACAAAATAATCACTAAGCGAAGTTGTCATCCTAAATACATAATACGAATTTTCATTTTATAATGTTTCACACATTTCATCTGTTCGTAACATGACAGGCGTAGGCCTAATAATTTGTAATATCATAAAAATTTGTGGTACAAGCATCATTGTGCTGACAACCGTACAGTATTGGACGCAAAATACCAACATCCATTAAATTCATTGCGGTAATTGGACTGTATCCTGAACTGCTCATTGAAAAACAAGAATGACATTGTGCAATTAAGCATAAATTTCATACCACAGTTTTTTTTTATTACTAGTAAGAAGGTAACATCATAATTTGTACAATTAGGTCTTTTTAACATTAAATTATGTGAAGTTATGAAAAAACTAAAAAACAATTATTTTTATTTTTAGTTTCTTGCACTAGTAAGACGATTTTTTTAACTCAAATTTTAGTTTTTTATCATTAAGCAATTAGTTAAAAAAAAAACAGACAAGAACTGTCCATGAAGCAGTCGTCTAATGAACAGAGTTTTAGAATAAAGTACAAACCCACTCAATAATCAATAAAAAAAGAGGAAGAATTTGCCTAGCAACTACCTATAAAGAAGATTTTTTTTATTAAATCCTCGTTAAAGGAGTAATAATAATTATTATTGTCCTTAAGATATTTAAAATCAATGCAAAGAACAACATTGTTAATGGATAATTTTTTAATTGTGTTTTCCAATCGAATTTCATCAACAATTATATTGTTCAAAGCAGTCCCATCTTGGGCGCCAATATTGGTCCTTTGTAATGATATTCAATTTGATTTTAGGAAAGTTACTTTTTGCGACTCCATTATCCCATGATTGGGTGCTGATTGATGAACCTTCATTGGAACTATAGGTACAGCAATAACAAAGGTTTTGCAGATAACAATAGCAAATGCTGAGTCGAATTGTCAGCGATTTCACTCAGAAATATTTTACAAGCACTTTTGAATCGAAAAATTTTTTAAAGCTCGGTCAGAATGTATGATTTTATCTGATACTACTGATGATATACTGAGTAGTTTCCATTCTTCATTGCTCATATACAATTAAAATTGATGTTTTTTGCTAACATAGCTTATTATATTATTTTTTGTATTCATTAGTTTTTATTATTTAAGTTAAAGATGATTTTTTTTTTGATTTTTTTGTCAATTAGAGATTTTTTTTATTTGAAAGTTAAGTTAGACTATACTTAATAAATATTTTGTTATAATATTTTTCTTTATATATAACGTTTACTTCCGACTTAATAAAATAAAACGTATGTGCGTACAAAGGTACGCTAAGCTGTTTAAACATTTATATTACTTTGTACAGAAAAATACATACACATCAAACAATAATATAATACACATGAAAACGTATATAGTAGAGATAAAAAAATCACGTTCATAACGGATCCATATATTTTAATATTTGGAATCGTACTTTGTGATACATTTCTAAAGCTATATATTCAACTATTTATTCATATAGTGTACACGCATGTCTTCTTTATATATCTATATGGATAAGTTCATTTTAAACATATTGTTTATCCATGAAAATGAATTTGTTATTTCATGGAAAACATTCACGAAATTTTTACCTGTGGGATATGAATAAAAAGTAAAATGCGATTCATATACCTTTTTTCCCTTTCAAGGCATAAAACAATTTACTAAAATATGTTTTGAGCGCTTTTAAATATACAAAATATATTTAATGGACCTTAAGAGTTAGTAAATTTTATCTAGAAATTCTACGACGCCGTGTCTGTCTGTCTGTATTACCCCCATAAACTCGAAAATACCGAGTATATTCAAATACGGCTTTCTTGAATACGACGTAGTGATTTATAAGTCATTATCGTTTTGTGTAAATTGCCTGAAATATTACAATGATTGTTGAAGATGTCGGGAAACATACGAGGTAGCCTTATTGGCGTACGCCACTTAAACCAATATAGTTGTATGTATTACGTTGTACTACTCGTATGAAGGCGGAACGGATAGCTATATAATAAATACATAGTATATAATACATATATATCGAAATGAAATAATTGCGCTATTTGTAGGATGTGAATAATATTCTTCTTTTAAAATTTACATACTTTTTGGTCGGACAAACTCGTCTGAATAGGTACCATCTATTAATCATAATGTTTTACCACTAATCAACAGCATTTAGTATTTTTGTGTTCCGATTTGAAGGGCGAATGAGCCAGTGTAACAGGCACAAAGGGCGTAACATCTTACTTCACAAAGTTGATTACGCGTTGGCGATGTAAGGGATGGGATTAGTATTTCTTACAGTGCCAATATCTATTGACGTTGGCACTGTAAGGTTTGATTTACTAGTCTGCTTACCAAATTAAAAAAAATACTTTTAGCTAGGCCATCATAACAGGACAGACAATGACAAAATTTCATTAACATAAAAACATTTTCAAAACCATCTATAATATAAAACTGTTTCATTATTATGTACGCGATACTCAAGGCGCACCAATATTTTCACAAATCGGTTAATTATACGGAACCCTAAGGGAATAGACATTAATAAAGGCCAGATGCGGCGAACGGAGGTCGAATACTAATTATCGGAATAAATGAATTAATTTCTTAATAAGATTGGATAACGAAGTACTACCGTTATTGAGGAAATTGTTTGAAGAATATGATGTAAATAATTGTTTTACGTTTTAATAATTCAATTATTTGAAAACTGTTGAATTCTCAGAGGCATTGTATCGAACTTATAAAACAGCGTAGGTGAAATTTGCTTTGAATTCATCATAAATTTTCTAACAATGCTTAAATCTTAGTGTGTGTGTAAACTTCTAATAGCGTAAACGTCGCTGTTTCTGACACATGATTATTTTAAAATACAATTTTTACATTCTTAAATAAAAATAGAAAATATAATTGAATCGGACTTATTGATGTGGAACTTTATCTTGCAGTTATTGAATATATATCAAAGTATTATTTATTCAAGCAGACTTTTATAAGCTATTGAGTAAAGAATTTTCATTACGATTCATTTGTTTTTAGTGAATAATCGACCGCGAAAGAAATAGGATTGTTACAATAAGCTGATCCGAGACTGTTTTCAATTTCGTACTACCAGTATCCCAAAATGGCGAACTCATAGAATATGTAATAGAGTACACTTACGTAGGCCAAATCTTCTCATCAACTAATTTAATGTCAAAAGCAATAGACACAAGAATAGGTACCGCATGGAAAATTTATTGGAGACTAAAAGAAGTTATGAAAAATAAATAAACTAAGATGTTTGTTAAGCAGTTGAGTACAACTTATGGCTGTCAAACTTGGGCACTCACCGAAGCGCAAAATGAAAAAAATAAAGACATGCCAAACAGCGATGGAGAGGAGTATGCTGAATGTTAGGAAAAGCGACATAATACAAAACAGAACCATCAGAAAGCGCACGAAAGTAGACGACGTAATAACTAGAATTCAGAAACTCAAGTGGAAATGGGCAGGTCAAATAATAAGAGTTACAGAAAAATGTAACAAAACTTTGGTTTTCTGGTATCCCAGAAACTCTAAAAGGAAACGCAGAAGACCGTTTCGAAGGTAGAAAGATAAAATAAAAGCAACAGGGACTACATGGACCAGGACCACACTTAATAAAATAGAATATTTTATTCTGGAAAAGGAATGGAGTAGGCCTTTGCCAAATGTGGCTAACAGACTAAGTTGTAGATGGGAAAACTCTGGTGAATTGACCAGATTGATAATTTTAGTAATATGTAAAATGCAGCAATGTGTCTGAATTAAGACTTATTTATTTAAAAATATTTTTTGGGACAAACAACAGGAATCAGCATATCTGGAGCTGTCTGCATTCTATGTCACTAACTGAAATTTGGTTGAACTTATCACGACGGACAAGATCGAAAGCAGAAGATGCTCTAGATCTACAAAACTGTTCCGTACAGCTCAAGATAAAGATGGCTCGCAGAGCTACTAATAAGAAGATGTACCTAAAATTCAAGACCAGAAAATTATTTTGCTTCCAACAATCTTCAATTCTCAACAGATCATGCAACTTGTTAATTGATGAACACCTTAGGGAAAACTAAGTGGAGACGACGAACGCCTTCCTACAACAGGGAAGAAGCCGCGGATGATATATCGAAGCGATCCCGCAGCCTTTCTGGTCCATGGCGAAGACGGCCATCGCTTGATTTTAGTGGGTAAAAATCCTATTTAACCCGATAATCCCCAATCCCCAAAAATCAAAACTCCGATCACCTTCTCAAGGTGGAACTTTGGGGGTCTATAATGGTAATCTATGTTTGCGCACACATTGGAGCACTCATAATGTATCCTGATCACCGTAACCGTTATAGGTCAGGAGGACATTAAAGATTAAAAAATAAATAAAATACATATTAAGCGCAAGTTATATAATGCAAAATAAATTTAATTCTATCAAAATATTTTATTAAATATGTTAAAAGTAATTTGATGCCATAGTTTGAGAAAAAAGTATGTAATCCATTAATGTAGACTCTTCAAAATATTTATTAAAAAAGAAATGCTTAAGAAAATATTAATAACTACGGCCTGGGTAAAGGTACGTCCAATTATAAGCGATTGTCATCGATTTAAAATAACATCCACTAGTCTGTACTATATATTAGATAGAAGATATATATATATATATATCTTCTATCTAATTAATAAAATAAATGAAACTATTCTACAATGTTTTCCAGAGTGAACAGTTATATTAGAAACACATGAACACAAAATCTTTTGACTTTAACCTTAGTAAACGTGACATTTATTAGCATTATACATTCATGATATAACTTTTAGCAATATCATGTAACAATACTATATACTACATAATAGTACATCGATTTAAGAAAATTATAAATACGACTAACACAAATTCTCTTGACTGACATGACAATTGTCAGTCAAGAGTTAGTTTACTTTAATAAATTACAAACTTAGAAATCACTTATCTACATTGTTTACTGTAATCCATGTAAACGGGTCTACCCGATATAAAGTACTAAATGACTTAAGTAAAAATATTTTTTTTTACTATGATCGGTGTTTTAGGTTTTTGTTATTAATCAAAAAAAAACATGTGAGACTATGTATAAGTAATAAAATGACATTAAATAACTCCGTCACGCCCGAAGAATTTCAATAAAAAATATTTAACCTCGAACAGTCGCGCCATACCCTCGTTCCCACAATATTTTCTATACAGTAATGAATTGCGCGTCAAAAGCAGCCGTCCGACGATTACTCCTGAAATTAATTTCTTCTGTAACCGCGTTCTTTATTGTTTTTCTTTGTTATAATAATTGTTGAACCCCCTTCGACTGTTAATTAAATAAATATATATTTACGGTTCATTATAACTAATTCGATTTTTAAAATTAATTTTTTATTCGATTTTTTTTTGTTATTTAAATTAAGAACGTAAAAGTGGTGAGTTAGGCTTTTTTTAGTTGAACGTTTCTTAAATACTTGACATATAAAGACAATGGCGATCTCATGCCGTTCTCGCGTTAAAATGCCAACCGTCAATTATGATTTAAATTAATAAGCTTAGGATAGTCATGATTAATAAATTCATTTGCCACTGTTGATTATTGTTGGTTGTTTGATAAATTTTAAAACATTGACATTACGTATACGTACTATTACAAAAAAACTTAGACAGCGTGATTCAAGATTTTCAAATAATGAATCAACGCCATCTAGTGACAAATAGTGACAAACATGTTTACTCTTAACAGCCACACATGCTGGTTCTTCTCGATAGAATCCACATTCCAAACCGGGTAGGCCTTGACGATTCATAGCTTGTAAAATTATATTTGAACAAAAACATTTGATAATGATAACGATGACGATAGATATGTGATTAGATAAAAGTATCCCGATGAGAACGCACACATGAATCGTTCAACATTCGTATGAAGCCGCAACTAGTGTGTTATTGCAAGTCTGGTATCATACAGACCCCAATGTTTCTTAAGATGTATTTAATCTGTTAAACACTTAGACTTGTTTACTGTTATTGTTACTTGGCGGGAAGGGACACGCCATCAACATAATTGATGTGCAAATAAACCGTACAAAATTACGAGCTCAAAATACCGAAGCCTTGTGACGAATTTTACAAGTTATTTTTACAATGTCATAAATTACTGACAAAGGTGGCTTGGAGTTTATTTAATCGCTTTTTGCCATGTCGAATATCCTGTGATGTAAATATGAAGGTAATAATCTGTTAGGACGGCAATCCGATACCATCGGAAAGAGTTGGGCACAGGACCAATGGCTTTACGTGCTTTCCGAGGCACTTGATTTTACTGACTGGAAGTGTCTGACTTCTGTGCTTAAACTAAGGGCCTTAGGGTATGTGGCTTTTTATAGAATAGATCGACGGACAGCATATGGGTAAGCTAATGGTATCTAAAGCTAATCATCAACGGCCAAATTGTAAGAAATGTTAACCATCGCTTACATCGCTAATGCGCCACCAACCTTGAGAACTAAGATGTTATGTTCCTCGTGCCTGTAATTACACTGGCTTACTTACCCTTCAAACCGGAACATAACAATACCAAGTACTGCTGTTTTGCGGTAGAATATCTGATGAGTGAGTGGTACCTACCCAGACGAGCTTGCACATAGCTTTACCACCAGTAAAAATGTTCAAAATGTTTTAGATAAATGAATTGATATGAATTTATAATTCTAAGTTTTTTACAATATATTGGCGTGCGGGCACATACCACAAGCACAAGACCAACGAGGTAGTTGTTAACAAGAGTAAGGCAAGGTCTGATATTCTATGTCTGTATATTCTAAATTTAAAAAAAAAATTAAAGAAATGATTGTGTACAAAAATATATATGATTAATGAATTCAAATTTGATAACACATCCTGCAAATTTGCCATACAACGCGGAAATGCGGCCTGCATTATGGGCAGCTTTGCGTCGGGTGGGAATCGGAAGGGACTATTTTAAAATTTGACTAAAATAATAAAAATTAATAATCCTGCAAATTAAACAATCGCCTCCTGGCTATTTCTTTGTTATACGGATCATTATGAGCAATTACGTAAATTGACAAAAAACCTGCTGAATTTCCTCCGGCGAAGTTTCTCAGGTGAGGTCAATTTATTATGTACGTGGAGTAGACTTTACTATCAATAAGAGTAATGCTTTTACATTGAATAAATTTATTTGAAGCTCATATATTTAAATTTGTGGTTTATTTGGATAAATAAATGTTAAACTTACCAATTAAAGTTTAAGTTCATATATAATACAGTACCAACCGAATGTAGAGATATTACCACACTGCTGAACTAAGGCTCCAAACTCGAAGCTCAAAATAGTAGATAAGTCAGTTGTCAACATTTCACGGGTGAGTAATGAAGTGAGTTATGCTGTCCTGAAAAGGAGAAGTGTTTAGAACATATTACGTCAACTCCAGTGCGACTCGATTTAGAATTGAGTGACTTATTTTCTTTATTATTACAAGATCTTATTATGCAAAATGTTTCGTACTCTACTAGTTGAGAAACGCATTAATAGAAAACACTTTTCTTAAATAATTTTAACAGTTACATCAGAAATTTAAATTACTTCGAAACAATTACAACATTCAAAAGAAATAAATGAAATTGTTTTAAAAATACAATACTTTAACCGATCTCAATTACAAAAACGCCGTTTAAAACAATTAATGACGAAACGATTTAATTTAGACAAAAATCCCTAAAGCAAAAGTGGATCGAAGTTTTTTTTTTCTTATTTACGATAATTGAATTCAACGAACGATAAATTTGACGTAAGACCGTTGTCACGAGCAATGAGGACGAGAAAAAAAAACTCATAAATTGGTATGGCTATTTCATTTTCTGTCGGTACCCTGAGGGTGAGGCAATCAGGGCTAGGATATAAAGGGATGGCGCTATCCTCGTAAACTGTCCTCTACTCAGATTATACGAGATTTGTATCGGAGGGTGTTTTCTTTTTATTTATTTATACAAGTTTTTCGTAAAGGTCTCTCCGATGCGTTAGCATCTTTAACAAATTTCATTGTGATTTGATATTCTATTATTTCGCGCTTATTAATTAAACATTCTATTGAGTAATAATAGGAGATGAACGAAATTGTATTCTTTCGTAGTAACAGTTGCTATTTGTAACCATAGGATGCTGCTGCTGAAATAATTTAATTTGAATGAATTAAAGACTTAGGATCATTAGTTAAACAATGCTGTCTTCTTCTTTCGAATTTGAAATCAAGAATGACAGAAAGAAAAATCAGTGTTTACCAAAACATTGCTAAGCATGGTTGATAAGTTAAGCCTTTAAAGATTGAAACGTATTTTTAATAGTTACAGAGAATTTTCCCGGTAAAAGCATTATAAACAGTTACAAACGTCCGTAACGTAATATAAAAGCAGTTACAAACGTCCCACAGCTAGGATAATGAATACTTTATTTTTATTTTTATTTCAAATAGGTAGGCAGACATGCCGAGATGGCCCAGTGGTAAGAACGCGTGAATCTTAACCGATGATCGTGGGTTCAAACACCACTGAAAATTCATTCAATTTGTGATTATAATTCATCTCGTGCTTTGCGGTCAAGGAAAACATCATGAGGAAACCTGCATGTGTCTAATTTCACTGAAATTCTGTCACATGTGTTTTCCACCAACCCGCACTGGAGCAGCATGGTGGAATAAGCTCCAAACCTTCTCCTCAAAAAAAAAGAAGAGGAGGCCTTTAGCCCAACAGTGGGGCATTCACAGGCTGTTACGGAGGTAGGCAGACTGGGAAATGGGCAACATAATGGCCAATGTCTTGGCACTGCAAAAATATGCACCATTCCTTCATATAAAAGTAACGCTGAGCACAATTATTAAATTATCATATTTTATTATTCTTATTATAATAGTCGGGACAGGCAGCTTGTAAAATATATAAGTATGAAACGAATTTCTATCCTACTTAGAAAGGAGCGAATAACTCAAGTACCTTATTAAATCAAAACTCGAGTTCTTAATATTTATTTATTTATTCTTTATCGCGCGTCAAACTCCAATTTTAATACAATGTACTTAAAATAAGTACATAAAAACAGGCAGTCGTAGAGCCGGTAGAAGTGTAAACTTGAAACTGTTAAATATATTTGTCCAATTTTCACATCTATTGGCCGTCCAAGTAATAATTGTATTCCTTTTTATTCATCAAAATAGTCGGTACACAATCGCAATCTCAAACTCGGTACAAAATATGAATACAGCATAATTTAAGTAAATAATAGTTAAAATACACTTATACTCTATTATTTGTTGATACTGTTAATATTTACATAAATTTTTGATCATTATTATCCTCATTAATTTCGACAATACTGAAATTATTTGTCCTTTCAACTATTTCGTATATTAACATTAGCATGTCGGTGATGCGAAGTCACGAGTCTATCCCCTACGAATAACCAGCACAACGCTTTAATAAATTCTTGTACTGTACAAAGTTGATGTAACTAGCGAGCCTATGCCAAAAGCAGTTGTAAAGCAGTTGTAAAGTATAAAGAGAATGGACAAAAAGTAAATATATGGTTTATATAAATTTAATAATAATAAAATAAAGAATACATACGAACTTATTATAACATGAATTATATAATATTCTTGAATTTAAATAAAAGTATTATATACCAAGTTTTTAAAAAACTGGTTGAGCTCTATAGACAGCCGTAGGGTATTCCGAAGACATGGGACGAAGGTATAAGAAAGAATGAGGGATGAATTAAATGACCAGCATCAGATTTCGTATATGCAGCAAAAATACGGCGTATAAATAAATATATAAAAGACCGTGCTAGTGACAGACTTGATTATCGCAAAAACGACGGATAGTTGAGTCGATCAGTGGGCGTTTATAACCCTTTTAACCTACCTGGAAACAAGATATTTTAATTGAGACCTATTTGAACAATTAAATATTAAATATAAAAACATGCAAACGAACGTGCCTTAGTAGTAATCGTTACAGTTAAATATTAGTTATCTCTTTTTGTCATTAGTAATTTTACATTTAAAAGAATAAGACAAAGTATTGTTCGATAGTTAATAATGCAATCAATATAAATGTACGAAGCAATTGGCAGAATCGTACAGATGATTGATAAAAATGAACGCAGAGTACGGACGTTACTTATTTACCTATAAAAACCTTACTTTGTTCCAATTTATATATACCCTGTTAAAAAAAAAATAGCCTGCGCGATTTAGAAACATCAATAACCGATTAACGCCATCTATCGACACAGTTTACACCTAACATAAATAAAACATTGAACATGATAGATGGGTATGATAAATCAAAACGATACACGTTTTCAGATTACCATTATTGACAAGAACTCAAACTAAAGTACTTGCGTAATTTAACACAATTTTCGGTCTGCGTCGAGAGCGCTCGATGATAGAGTGGTTTAATAAAATCAATAAGTCAATTGAAAGGAAATTTCGGAGGCAAAGTTCTTACGTATAAGGGCCTTTGTTCGGTCATAACGAAATGGTCGAGCCGGTATAAGAGCCATTATTAATGTTAGAATTGGAGATTTATAAATGTATTAAGTTTTGGTAAGTGCTGTGGAAATAATACTTAAGTTTCATTAATTAAATTATATTAAAATATTAATTAGTTTTCTTAAATTAAAATTGAATAATTTGAATATTGACATATATTTTATGGATATATATTATTTTAATTTAAAAGAAGCCTGTCTTATATTAGACTTTTCAGTAGATAGTTATATTATATATATACAAGCACTTTTACAAATAATAATATTACTATAGCAGGGTTACAGTCATACCGACAATTTATGATAAGCTGGCGAGTCACTTGGTAGTAAATGGTAGCCTCGTTCATATAAATGACATTCAGATAAACTGATATTAGACGTGTATTTTATGACCAATACGTCACCAACATTGGAATCCAAGCTATATCCCTATTGGCTGTATTTTGTTGGTCATTCACCTTTCATTCTAACCGGGTGAATACATTATGAGCTAAGAATTTTTAATACTATACGTCAATAGTTCATAAGGATTATCAACTGTAAGCCGATATGACTCATTAAACATACTTCGAGCTCAATCTCTAGGTCAAAGTTCAACAAGGGGAGAAATATTATTGTAAATGGCTTAAAAACATAATATTTTATCTTCTTTTATGAAAATATTTCAAAAGATTGCATGCTTTGGCAGATATTCATAAAAATTAACTGACAGCATTTTATGTGACCTTTCATTTACAGCTGGAAATAGTAGAATGTATATAACATATGAATGTATATAACAGCCTGTAAATATCCCACTGCTCTTCTCCTTTACAGAGTTTATTGCTTATCCCACCACGCTGTTCTTCACACAATGCCTTCTTTGGATGGTTACACATGGAAGATTTACGTCAAATACAAGCTTCTTCACGATATTATAATTGCTCTGTGGTGAGCACGGAATCAATTATAAACACTAATAAAGCACATGAAAATTCAGAAGTGCTCACCCAGATTAAGACCGGATAAGATTTGAACTTTTTTTTTCCACTTGATGGTAAGCCCGTCTGTGTAGGTACCGCCCACTTAACAGATATTCTAACTCTAAACGGCAATACTTAGTATTGTTGCGTTCCGGTTTGATGGGTGAGTGAGCCAGTGTAAGGCACAAGGGATTTAATAGATTTGTTCCCGAGGTTGCTGGTTACATACCTATATCATAAAAAACACACTGCTTTGTTTGTAGATACATATGTTGCATAATTTATCCGACACATAACATTAAGCACATGAAAACTCATGGCTTGAAACCGCAATCCTCGGTTAAGTTTCACGTCTTATGGCCAATGTACCATTCCGGCTCGTAGTAAGTATTATTAGAAGGTTTCCCTTAATTACAGAAACGGTCTCTAACAACAATCAACAGAGAAGCGTTATTTTAATTTATGAAGTAACAAAGCTCCTTCGCAATGGTGCAAGTTACAATAAAATGATTCAATGGAATAAAACATAATATTCTTACATGTATTTATGAATCTGCTTTATAATTATTGTTTACTTTCGACATTTTGCTATTAAATGCAAATGTCTACATTTAAAGCTTAAGATTATAAATTATGATATATTTAAATATTTCTCTTATAAAAGAAGTTTGGGTATGAAACAGCGATTATTTCTGGTACAGGCCCTTAAGCCTAAAATAAGTCATTAACGGTTAAGTTAAAATGTATCTTTTCTGTAATAAGTTTGGGAATTAACTGATGATATGCTTTATTAAAAAAATCGGATGAACGATGCGCGTATAGATTACGACTAGGAACGAACTTTACTGGTGGTAGGGCTTTGCGCAAGCTCGTATGGGTAGGTCACTCATCAGATATTCTACCGCCAAACAGCAGTACTTAGTTTTGTTGTGTTCCGGTTTGAAGGGTGGGTGAGACAATGTAATTAAAGGCACAAGGGGCATCTTGGTTCCCAAGGTGCGTGGTGCATTGACGATGTAAGCTATGCTTAACATTTCATACAATGTCAATGTCTATAGGCGTTGGTGACCACATAACATCAGGTGGCCCATATGCTCGTCCACCTACCTATACTATAAAAAAGAACAATAACTTGTATCGGACGGAATTACGATAAAACTTTATAATTAATAACAACTAGTTTCCGCCCGAGACTTTACTCACGGGGTGGGGAGGGTGTAAGGTTTTAGACACCCATGTCCTTTTCTGTACCCCGGACAATATGTATGCCAAATTT